>NW_027397065.1:76313484-76444743 GCF_003265705.2 Callorhinus ursinus | reverse complement strand
TGTGGCTAGGACTTCTAATACTATGTTGAATAGCAGTGGTGATAGTGGACTTCCCTGCTGCATTCCTGACCTTAGGGGAAAGCTCTCAACTTTTCCCCATTGAGAGTGATATTTGCTGTATGTTTCTCATAGATGGTTTTATGATATTGAGGTATGTACCCTCCATCCCTATACTCTGAAGAGTTTTGATCAAGAAAGAATGCTGTACTTTTTCAAATGCTTTTTTTGCATCTATTGAGAGGATCATATGATTCTTTTTCTTTCTTTTGTTAATATATTGTTTCACTTTGATTGATTTGCAGAGGTTGAACCAACCTTGCAGCCCAGGGATAAATCCCACTTGGTCGTGGTGAATCATCCTTTTAATGTACTGTGGGATCTATTGGCTAGTATTTTGGTGAGAATTTTTGCATCCGTGTTCATCAAGGATATTGGTCTGTAAGTCTCCGTTCTGATGGGGTCTTTTTCTTGTTTTGGGATCAAGGTAATGGTGGCCTCATAAAATGAATTTGGCAGTTTTCCTTCCATTTCTATTTTTTGGAACAGTTTCAGGAGAATAGGTATTAATTCTTCTTTAAATGTTTGGTAGAATTCCATTGGGAAGCCATCTGGTCCTGGGTGTTTGTTTGTTGGGAGATTTTTGATGACTGGTTCAATTTCCTTAGTGGTTATAGTTCTGTTTAGGTTTTCTATTTCTTCCTAGTTCAATTTTGGTAGTTGACACTTCTCTAGGAATGGATCAAATTCCTCCAGGTTATCTAATTTGCTGGCATATAGTTGCTCATAATATGTTCTTATAATTGTTTGTATGTCTTTGGTGTTGGTTGTGATCGCTCCTCTCTCATTCATGATTTTGTTGATTTGGGTCATTTCTCTTTTCTTTTTGATAAGTCTGGCCAGGGGTTTATCAATCTTGCTAATCCTCTCAAAGAACTAACTCCTAGTTTCGTTGATCTGTTCTACTGTCCTTTTGGTTTCTAGTTCATTGATTTCTGCTCTGATCTTTATTATTTCTCTTCTCCTGCTCAGTTTAGGCTTTATTTGCTGTTTTATCTCTAGCTCCTTTAGGTGTAGGGTTAGGTTGTGTATTGGAGACCTTTCTTTTTTCTTGAGAAAGGCTTGTATTGCTATATACTTTCCTCTCAGGACTGCTTTTGCTGGATGCCAAAGATTTTGAACAACTGTGTTTTCATTTTCATTGGTTCCATGAATTTTTTTATTCTTCTTTTATTTCCTGGTTGACCCATTCATTCCTTAGTAGGATGCATTTTAGCCTCCATGTATTTGAGTTCTTTCCGACTTTCTTCTTGTGATTGATTTCTAGTTTCAAAGCACTGTGGTCTGAAAATATGCAGGGAATAATCCCAAACTTTTGGTACTGGTTGAGACCTGATTTGTGACCTAGCATGTGATCAGTTCTGGAGAATGTTCCATGGGTGCTAGAGATGAATGTGTATTCCTTTGCTTTGGGATGGAATGTTCTGAATGTGTCTGTGAAGTCCATTTGGTCCAGTGTGTCATTTAAAGTCCTTATTTCCTTGTTGATCTTTTGCTTAGATGATCTATCCATTTCAATCGGTGGGGTGTTAAAGTCCCCCACTATTATTGTATTGTTGTCAATGCGTTTCTTTGCTTTTGTTATTAATTGCCTTATATAATTTGCTGCTCCCATGTTAGGGGCATAGATATTTACATTTGTTAGATCTTCTTTTTGGATAGACCCATTAAGTAGGATATAGTATCCTTTCTCTTCTCTTATTACAGTCTTTGTTTTAAAATCTAATTTGTCTGATATAAGGATTGCCACCCCAGCTTTCTTTTGGTGTCCATTAGCATGGTAAATGGTTTTCCACTCCCTCACTTTCAATCTAGGGGTGTCTTTGGGTCTAAAATGAGTCTCTGGCAGACAGCATATTGATGGGTCTTGTTTTTTTATCGAATCTGATAGCCTGTGTCTTTTGATTGGGGCATTTAGCCCATTTACATTCAGAGTAACTATTGAAAGATATGAATTTAGTGCCATTGTATTACCTGTAAGGTGACTATTACTGTATATTGTCTGTATTCCTTTCTGGTCTATGCTGCTTTTAGACTCTCTCTTTGCTTAGAGGACCCCTTTCAATATTTCTTGTAAGCCTGGTTTCGTGTTTGCAAATTCCTTTAGTTTTTGTTTGTCTTACAAGCTTTTTATCTCTCCTTCAATTTTCAATGACAGCCTAGCTAGATATAATATTCTTGGCTGCATATTTTTCTTGTTTAGTAATCTGAAGATATCATGCCAGTCCTTTCTGGCCTGCCAGATTTCTGTGGATAGGTCTGTTGGCATATAGTTGTTGACAATAATTTTCAATAATTGTTCTATTTCTTTGGTGTTAGTCGTGATCTCTCCCCTTTCATTCATAATTTTATTAATTTGGGTCCTTTCTCTTTTCTTTTAGATAGGCCTGGCCAGTGGTTTATCGATCTTTTTAATTCTTTCAAAGAACCAGCTTCTCGTTTCATTGATCTGATGTACTGTGTTTCTGGTTTCTAATTCATTGATCTCTGCTCTAATATTAAGTATTTCTCTTCTAATGCATGGCTTAGGCATTGTTTATTGCTTTTTCTCTAGTTCTTTAAGGTGTAGAGTTAGTTAGTGAATTCGGGATTTTTCTATATTTTTGAGTGAGGCTTGGATGGCTATATATTTTCCCCTTAGGACCGGCTTTGCACTATCTCATAGGTTTTGGACTGATGTGTTTTTTTCTCATTGGTAGTTTCCATGAATTGTTTGTTTTTCCTTGTTTTCCTGGTTGACCCAAACATTCTTGAACAGAGTGGTCTTTAGCTTCCAAGTGTGAATTTCTTCCAATTTTTTTCTTGTGATTGAGTTTCAGTTTTAAACCCTTATGGTCTGGGATTATGCAGGGAATAATCTCAATCTTTTTGTATCAGTTTCTCTATTCCAGAGAATGTTCCATGTGTACCTGAGAAGAATGAGTATTCTGTTGTTTTAGGGTGGAATGTTTTGTAAATATCTATGAAGTCCATCCGCTCCACTGTGTCATTCAAAGCTCTTGTTTCCTTGTTGATTTTCTGCTTAGATGATCTGTCTATTGTGGAAAGTGGAATATTGAGGTCTCCTACAATTAACGTATTGTTATCAATATGACTCTTTATTTTGGTAAACAGTTGGCTTATGTAGATGGCTGCTCCCTTGTTGGGGGTGTAGATATTTACAATTGTTAAATCTTCTTGTTGGATAGACTCTTTAAGAATGATATAGTGTCCTTCTGTGTCTCTAACTACAGTCTTTAGTTTAAAATCTAATTTGTCTGATATAAGAATTGCTACCCCAGCTTTCTTTTGAGGTCCATTGGCATGGAAGATGGATCTTCATCCCTTCACTTTCAGTCTGGATAAATCTTTAGGTTCAAAATGAGTCTCTTGTAGACAGCATATGGATGGGTCCTGTCTTCTTATCCAATCTGCAACCCTGTGCCATTTTATGGGCACATTTAGACCATTCAAGTTGAGAGTGATTATTGAACGATATGAATTTATTGCATCATGTTGCCTGTGAAGACCTTGTTTTATAGATTGTCTCTATATATTTCTGTTCTATATCACTCTTGGAGTCTTTCTCCTTTTATAAAACCCCCCTTAATATTTCTTGCAGGGCCGGCTTGGTGGTCACATATTCTTTTGGTTTCTGCCAGTCTTGGAAGCTCTGCATCTCTCCATCCATTCTAAATGACAGCCTTGCCAGATAAAGTATTTTTGGCTACATGTTCTTCTCATTAGTACCCTTATTCTAGGACTTTTTAAAGGATACTCTTTACCAACTGTATTGGTAGCAACAATCAGTTTGTGGAGCTCAGTATTGTGGGCTCAGAAATTCAAGTGGACTCCAAAATAACCAATGAACTTTATGGTAAAGGAGTCAAATACCAAATATATGAAAATATGCATATATATGTATCTATAAATGTGTGTGTATTTATGTTTATATACACATACCTTGTAGCTTCTCTGTAGACTTGAGATATGGGATATCTTGGGATCTATTCATATATCCAGAACCATAATTACAGAAGAGATAATTTCCCATAGGATGAACACCTGACAAATGGAAATTTGAGACAAGCAAATTAATTCTTCCTATTTTCTTCCCCTGAGAGACTGTCCTGGGATGCATTGTTTATAAAACCTATTGTAAGATGGTATCACAAAACTGTTACAAAATCCTGGAAAGCTCAGTAATGCACCAGGTATTTCCTCTCTCACCTCCCTTTCTGACATTGCTTTTTTTTTTTTTTTTCTATTAGTTCCTAATATAATGGTAGTACATATACAAATTTTTGCCTGGATATCTACTTGTTCCGGGAACATAGGCCAAGATAGTTGGGTCCAGGAGTTTTCCTAAAATCAGACTCCCAGAATAGCATTTTGGAAGCATTACTCAGTATCCTGATGGCAATAATTTGATTTTAGTTAACCCCTAGCATACAGTGGCATCATGATTATTATCATTCTCACCTATTATTAATTAAGATCAGGTACATCCGGCAGGTGATATGTTGACATATGCAGTAACTGTGGGGCTTGAAGATTATGCAGTCAATGATAATTACAAGTAATACTTTAAGAAACCTTGCCCAAACCAGCCTCACAAAGGTTTTCTCATATTTTTCCCCCTAGGGGTTTTATAGTTTTAGCTCTTATATTCAGAACTATGATTCAGTTTGAGTTTTGTTTGTTTTATGATGTGATTAAGGACTGAGGTTCATTGCTTTCTCATGCAGTTGCTACAGCAAAGACCCATTTAATTACCTTCCTTATGTGGGCAACTACTTATTAGCAAATAAATATGTTAGATAATATGAAATAATATTAGGAGGTAATTGTGTGATATTCATACATGTATATATATATGATTCATATATGCATTTGAAGCTATATAAATTCTGATGTTTTAAAACATTTTTCCTATAAAATGAAACACCACTTATCTTTTAAAGACTCATTAAATTCAAACATGCTCTAATGAAATATTTTGAACTTTGTTAGAACCCATATAATCTGATTGTAAACCACCATTTAATTTTTAATGTATACTCTTTCAAAGAAATGTGCTAGTTTATATTTCTTTGCATGTTTTGTTCTTCTAACATGCATATTAACCATTCTTAAAGTGTACACTTGGAATCTCAAATTAGGTTATAAATTTGTCAAAAGATAAGACCCTTTCATTTACAAATTTGGAATTACCTTATGGTATATGGCATTGAATTAGGCAAAAAATACAACTTTGCAATTCTTTTTAATTTTTAATTATTTGAAATTTAGTTACTAAACAAAATATGAAAAATTTAGTGGGAGACATATGCAAAGTAGATGAGTCTAATAATATTTATTAACCTCACAATTCAGAAAAAAAATTCAGAAAACATAGGCACCATTCTCAGAAAGAAAAAAAAAAAAAAGACCACTTTCTTTACAAATTTGGAATTACCTTATGGTATATAGCTTTGAAATAGGCAAAAAAAATACAATTTTGCGATTCTTTTTCTTTTTTAATTATTTTAAATTTAGTTTCTAAACAAAATATGAAATATTTAGTGGGATACATACATAAAGTAGGTGAGTCAAATAATATCTACTAGCCTCGTAATTCAGAAAAAAAAATCAGAAAAAGTAGGCACAATTCTCAGAAAAAAAAACAAACATTAAAAAAAGTGTATATTAGTGAATTTTGCTACAGTATAAGCATTCACTAGAGCTCCCATGTCTTAAAAGAAACATTGATACAACGTTCTCATTTATTCTTGTACCAAATTAACCTTCTAGGAAGTAAGTTAAAGTGCACCCCTATTTGAGGTGTGTCATTCTTTTGGCAGAGAAAATGAGCATGAAGGCTAGCAAAAATATACACTGGCTTAAACCTTTGGCTCAAAATGGTCACATGTCATTCCTGCACAAAGCTCATTGGTCAAAGTAAGTAACTGTCTAAACTCTTCCACCGAAGAACAAACCTTCGTTTGACAATAGATAACGGAATATAATCTTACTTCATGAAAGGTGGTGCAAAATAAGTGGGAAAAATTAAAAGTGTTTGATTTGAGAATACAAAACTAAGAAAAGATTTAAGTTTGCACTTTTAAAAGGACAGCTATAATTACTTTTGTGTGGTAAGAATGTGAAATGTCATCTCTCAGCAAATTTCGAATATGCAATAGAATGTTATTACCTATGGTCACCATGTAGTACATTAGATCCCCAGAAATTATTCATCTTATATCTGAAAGTTTGTACCCTTTGTCAGTTATATGTCAATAAAAGCTGGGAAAACAAACAAAATCAGGTGTAGTCCTAGAATTGAACAATAATACTTTTTCTTTTATAAACTTGATTTATTTATTTATTTATTTACTCTGTTTATTTAATTCAAAAGATATGTATGTCATCCAAGCTCCACTCCACCACCCCCCACCCCAGCCCAAAAAAGAGGTTTTCATTACGGCCTGATATAATTGTCTAAATTCTCTTACCTGGGTTATGTTGAGAAGTATGTGGTTTGAACACTTACAGAATGTAGATCTTATAGGAGTTAATAATTTTAACTAATGTAAGATGACTGGCACAGAAAAGTGAAATGAAAAATTTTATTTATCTTTTGTTTTATCTCCTAATATTAGGACTGTTCGGATTCCACAGCTTTCCCATGGAGACAGCTGACAAATGTCATCCTCAAATATTGAAATTTGTAGCTCATATTTTATGTCCTTTTTCATTCAAGATTCTGTCATGGGAGATCAGTAGAGTTATCAGCTTTCACTGTGCACAATATAAACATGACAGTGGGATATCTAATAGTAAATTGTTTCAATATGCTACAAATTTAACTAAATTCAGAAAACAATAGCCAGATGGTATTGTTAGTACCTCTTTGTTAGTCTAATATTGCCAATAGAGCTACACATTGTATCTATATAGAAATTCACTTGTATGACCAGTTACTAAATTCAGGTCATATATTTCATGATTATAAATTAATTCCTAATTGGAGTGCTCTTATTTTTTTTAAATGTTATGAGCTACAAATTTTTCTTCATAGCAAACATCGGTTTCTCAACAATTATAATAAGTGCAGCAGAGAATCCAGAATTAAAGTATTAATTTATAAGCAACCAAATTTCAAACACCAAAACAAGTTTGGTGACATTGCTGAAGATTTCACTATTTCCACTTATGTCACTGTATTTATTAGTTCTAGAATGTGCTCACAATTTTATGGAAAAAATTTCAAATGATATTTTTAAAGAAAAAAACTTTATATTTTATATTTTCAGTAATACTTTTGAAGGGTTTTGTCAGTGTTTCAACAATAAGATGGCTGTGCAAATGCTGTATTCAGATCTCTTGCTGTGGGTCCATGCTTCTGGTAACATCACCATATCCATGTCAAGGGCATCCTTCCCAGACTGCTTCTAACCAATTACTGAGGATAGTAGATACAATAGAGCCAAGGCACTCCTGACTCTAAAAGCATGACTTGAGATTCCCATAGGCATGGCCAAATCTTCCTCACATCCGAACCGCAGTCTGAGACATTTCTTGTTCAACTCTCTGTTATTTCTCTCTCATTTTGCAGGTTTCATCCCTGCATACAAGTCTGAGGCCTCTCTTTACCTATTCCTGCTTTGTTTCCTTTATTTTTCACAGCTATCTCCTCAATAAAACCTTCACATTCAACTCCCTCTGAGGGAAGGGTACTTACGCAGGTAGCAGCAATTGTTCAAGAAGAAAAGGTAGAAGGTGGTATTTGGGGACTGATATACTTACTGCCTGTCAAGTAAAGGAGATGCCGTCTTCAGGGGTGGGAGGGATATGGATTGTCACTAGCACAAGATGCAGTCCCAATTGCTCATGATTTCACTATGGTGACCAGAGAAAATGGTCCAGTGAAGGGGACTGCCACTGCAGTTGCAATGATCCAGGCTTTTGAAAGATTTGTGGAGAATCAATGTATTCAAGGAATGAGGTATTAACTGATTCTTGATGAGCTGTATTGATGCCCTGCAGAGAGATGATAAGAAACTAGGGTCGTTGTTGGTAAACTCTGGGACGCTGATCTATGGGATGAAGACATCTAGAGATTATCTGAATTGATGCTTCTGAAGTTGTCTCTGCTGGATTCCCTGAATCCTCAGAGTTCATAGAGGTAATTCACCACCCTTCGCCAGTGAAAGCTAGCACTTCATCCATGCTAGAAAATACCTTAGTGTCCTCTCCCACAAAGGCTACAGGTGACCACCTCCTTCCCTCAAGAACTCCATTTCTTCTCCCTTAGGTCACAGGCTGATAACTAGCATTAAATCAAAACATAGTTCAACTGGAATGTGTTGAGCCTAATAAAGAAGCTAATATCAACTAAACATGTTGTAAAAATTAGCTGTCAAGTACTGGCAGGAGTCCAGGAAGTAACCTAGGAATTGCATTTTGGAGGTACTTGATAATAGGTCAGAATGTAAGAGTGGATAAGGAAAACCCTTTTGAGTGCATAGGGACAAGGATCCCAGGAAACAAGGCAATCTCACTACTTCAAAAGAATGGAGAAATTAATGTCCCATACTGAGCCACTCAGGCTTAGCTGAGTTGCCATGACAGGATAAAGAAGCTTCAGGAAGAAAGAATGCTTCCATGGGAGGAGCCACAGTATACACCATTCACCAAGGCCATCAGTAATGCCTTGATGAGAGACACCAGCAACACAAAAAGTTAGGTGGTAGCTCTCCTCTGTAAAGCTGGTTGATAACAGGAAAGGCAGTAACAAAGCTGGCATAGCTAATATCTATGAATGTGATGAAGGGAACTCAAAATAATAAGAATGAGTACCAATGCCAGAAAAACAGCTATGGTGCATGGCCTAAAGGTAGTGGTAGAGATAGTTAATTGAGTGTAGTATTCCTCCAGGCAATCAACTAAGGTACTGTTTAATAACCACAACAAGAAAATGGCAAGAATGGGGGAAACTGGGTGATTCAGTGGTTAAGTGTCTGCCTTTGGTTCAGGTCATGATCTCAGGCTCCTGGGATTGAGCCCCACATTGAGCAGGGAGCCTGTTTCTCCCTTTCCCTCTGCCTCAACCTCACCCACCCTCACACTTATGCTCACTCTCTCTCTCTCTCTCAAATAAATAAATAAAATCCTTAAGAAAATGGAAAGAATGGAAGAGTAGGATGATGAGGGTGGTCTTCTCCAATAGAGTCATGATGCCTTAAGGCTTAGTTCCCCAAAACTGTGCCAATTTTCAGATCTGTAGCCTATTTACTGGTGAGATAGCCCGATAGCTAGGAGGAAGGGTTTTTTCCAAAAACACAGTCAGTACACATTGTAATGATTTCTCCAGTTCTTCCCAAAAGGGAGCTATGGACATTTACTTAGGTGATAGCAAATTGAGGAGAGAGCTGCTGTTTCTCACACCTGACTACTGGCAGAACTCCCTTTTCATTCCAGGACATCAGTTGTGTTCAATTAAGCCCTTTAACTGATTGTGTGTGGCCCACCTATATTACAGAGGATAATCTGCTTTCTCCAGTCGACTGATTTAAATGTTGACCTCATCTAAAAAATACCTTCACAGAGACATCTAAAATATTATCTGACTAAATACCTGGTTACCATGGCCTAGCCAACTTGACACATAAAATTAACAATCACATCATGTAACATATTTTCTTTCTTCATTTCCTCCTTCCTCTTCTCCTCTTTTTCTTTAATACCTCTATGCCTTTGTCTGGAAAGGAGATTAAGAGATAACCAGGAGAGCTACATGTAAACACTAACCAACTGCATTCTTATAGTAATCAATAAAAATCAGAGAAAACTAAGAAATCATGATTTCTGTCAACCAGGGTCATTAATCATGAACAGAGGGTCTGTGTGACATGAACATTCTATTCTGTATTTCTTACTTGCTTCTTCTTAATTTACCTCCTAGTTCACTTATGGAGTTCAGTTTTTACTGGCAACAATGATAAAAAAGAAAAAAGAAAAATAGAGCCTTAATCATAGCTTTCCTTACAGCGATATGCAAGAAAAATGCTTTGTCTGATAAGTCTAAAACTTATTTAAAAGATACCAATCTTTACTTCTGTGATCTATGTTAAATGTCGACTATGTTTGACCATTGACTCAGGCTAAAATTAATACTCAATTAATGTGATAAGATACAATTCACAGTCTATTTTTCAAGATGATCTGTGGGAGATACGGGTAATGTCACCAAAGCAAACTGTGCTCTTCATCATAGGGTTTCACATATTGAGAATGGTTTCTTACGAAAAAAACATTAATCTATCATTCTTATTATTTTTCTTCTTATCTAAATATGTAGCAATGTTCAGAAGAGAGCTGATTTCTACTTCATGCACTTTGAAAAAGAAGCAGTATGGAATGACAAAACCTTAAACTTTTCACTAACTGGCATCATTCACCACTGGGGAAACTTTGACACATTCATCCAATCAACAAATATTTATTGTATATGTGCATCATGCCAGGCACTGTACTAGACACTGCAATTATTATGGTAAAAGGCAAAGTATTCTGCCTGTTTTCTCTTCGAGCTTGTAGATTGTGGAGAGTAGATAGAAATAAAATTGTAAAACCAGTTATTGTAGAAGGTGAAGTACAAGGTGTTATGACCTGCGTCCCTTAAAAGTCAGGGAGCTTGATTTATTCAGGTATATTGGAATGTTTGGAAGATAGGAAAAAATATCCATGTATTATTGGTAGAGAAATCACTAGTATTTTAGTGTATGGGGGAAATGCAAACTGCTTTTCGAATAATATTTATTCTTCAGACTTTTTCATGGTCTGGCCCCTTTTCAGAGGCTTAGGGAGGAAATAGGCATTTTTTTTTTTTTTTTTTTTAGCCCTAGGGAAAGATACAACAGACTTGTAGCCTGACAAGGGCTACTATTTCAGAGACTTTTGTTTTATGAAGTGGTTGCAATGATAAGAATAGAGAGTATTGCATAGTGTGGAAAATACCCCTTATGGGGGAGGAGATGTATCACATCATAACCCTGATATCTTTTCTTTGGAGGAGAAACATGATTAAAACTTCTCTCATGGAATTAGAAGTCTACTCACACTAAAGTTTCCAAGGACCTCAGAGAGACACTCACAAGCAAGAAAGGGGACATCTTGATTTAAGATCCAAAAATATCTTCAGGTTTATCTAGACCATTGAATGTGGTTAAGTGTTAGAGTCCTTGCAGGACCAGCCAGCCAGGCACAGAGACAGTACTGCAGAATAGCAAATGGATGTGAGTGTGCATGAGTCCTAACATTGGACCATGAACATAAGCCTTTAAAGAATCCTAGAGCATCTCTCTAGTAATGTGGCTCACCAGAAGGATCATCAAAATAGAGAACAGGATTCACTAGTGTTCATCATTTTTTTCCAATTAAGGTTTATTGGAACTCTGTGGTCTCATTTACAATGATCAAATCTTCTAGCAGTCAAGGAAAACTGTGGCTGATAATTTTATAATTTGGAGCCTCTGGCAAAGGGAGGCAGCCGCAACCTAGAGATGCCCCTTGGGATTTTGGACTTCCCGGGTCTTAACCACTCTCGCATAGCTAGTACATACATGGTTTTGGGGGGTTTTGTTTGTTTGTTTCTGTATTGTTTTGTTTTCTGTTTCCCTTATTTTTAATAGTGGTATGTTGCACTTCAAGTAGAGTCAAACTCTAGACAATTTTTCTCATTTATCAGATAGGTCTCTGCCAGGAATTTGCAAGCAAGAATGGTCCCTTTGGCCTGTCTTCTCAGCTGAGTTCCTGAAAATTTGCTTGGAGGTTATTGTAGAAACCACTAAATCACTAAATCCCTTCTTCTCATTTTTGAGAACACAGCGAGACCACGTTTGCCAGCCACGTTCATGTTGTTGATGTTCACTGTGGCCGTGTGGCCAAGTTCTCTCAAATAAAAAAAAATGCATCTGCCATGTGTTTTAATCCAGGTTGGGCATCAAAAGCATCCCACGTGTTTTTTTCAAAGCTTTTCATTTCATATGGCTGTCTCCCATTGGCGCTGGAAGAAGGCAGAACCATGCGTGGAATAAGGTCCATGTGAAGGAGTGGGAACACACTGAAGAGACATCATTCCATCATGTAAGAGTGATTATATTTTAACTTATTTTTAGAGTACTTGAGTCCAAAGTAAGGGTTATATGGTTAAAATGCTAGAGGAAAATGGCTTCAGAAAAGCAAATGTTATTTTCTTGCTGCTAATGCTGAGTGGGGAACTGATTAAATATTTTTTAAAATACATATAAATAAATGTCTAATCTAAACTGGTGAGAACATTCAAAATTGTTACACAGTAAGTGATTCAAAATTAAATTACATTTAAGTAATTTAAGTAAACAAAAAAATCCCCACAAAAGTTTGAATTTTCAAATTAGCTATCCACTCACAAACACATACATACATAGCTACATATGTAGGTAATAATTAAGGTCATTTGTAGCTTTGCTTTGCAAACTTCATGCCATGGAACTTGAATTTTATCACACTCTCTGCTATCTTATTAATTATAATAGCATCATCCATTTGCTTAAGATAGTTTTTCCAAAATAATACCAAATTGTATGGGGCGCCTGGGTGGCTCAGTTAGTTAAGAATCTGCCTTTGGCTCAGGTCATGATCCCAGGGTCCTGGGGTCCAGCCAGCCCTGTCCCGAGTCCCTGCTCAGCGGGGAGTGTTCTTGTCTCTGCCCCTCCCCCTGCTCCTGCTCACACACTCTCTCAAATAATAAAATATTTTTTAATCTTAAAAAACAAATTGTATAAAATTACTGAAACTCCTGAAATCAATGGCTTCCTCCTTAAATATTAGAATGATCTAAAATTTGCCATGAAAGAAATTCTTTATAAGAAGAGGTGACTTAAAGAAACACATAAAATGTTTTCTTTAATATAAATCAATATTCTTCAAGATCTATGTTTATTTTTTTCCCAAAATGATTACTTCTTAATTTTAACAATGGAAATATGCACTCAGGTAAGTAATACTAAAGACACTTAAAAATTTTTGGATGTAATTGAATATTCAATATTTTATAAAAATTTGACAAAATGTATCTCAAATTAAGCAGGATGATATATTTGATTATATATTTAGAGATTATATTTAATGGAGTCCAGGAAGACAAGATATTAACAATATATGAAGCTAGAGAAAGCACGTTTTAGAAACCACAAGCATTTCTGAGTATTTGTTTTAAGTGGGTAAGATTTAACTGGAATGTGGATATATGCTATCCTTTGGATGAGAAAAATTACTTCAAAGATGTCTTTTTATTTTATTTATTTATTTATTTATTTATTTATTTATTTATTTATTTATTTTAAGATTTTATTTATTTATTTGACAGAGACAGACACAGCGAGAGCTGGGACACAAGCAGGGGGAGTGGGAGAGGGAGAAGCAGACTCCCCTCGGAGCAGAGAGGCCGATGCGGGGCTCGATCCCAGGACCCCGGGATCATGACCTGAGCCAAAGGCAGACGCTTAAGGACTGAGCCACCCAGGAGCCCCATCAAAGATGTCTTTTTAATAGATAGGCACATATATGTTAATAATGCATTTGGGAGAGATCTGATTTTTTTTTTTTATAGTAGCTTCCAAATACCTTGTCAAGTTTTTCAAACTAATTTGTTCAGTGGTCTGTTTACAACTTTAATTTGGCTTTTTCTTTACAAAAGAAATTGTCCCCTAAATATTTTCTCTATGCCTGGATTTAGAAAGTGTTATTTTTGAAAAATAATTATACATCAGTATCTTTATGTTTTCTGAACAATTGATTAGAGAGGATCTATTTGTACATTAGTCTTTGAGAGAATGAATAAACTGGCTTGATGTCTCTAATTCACATCACGGAAATAAAGTAAAATCAAATATCATTAATTATAGTACAAAATATTGGTCACAGTTTACCTTTTATAAATAATCATAGCTACAAATCCAAAAAAAAATCTTTTTAAAATTTTGGGCAGATGTTTTTTGTTTTTAAATATTTGAATGTATATCCAAGGACAGTAACAAATCTGTCATCTTTGTATTTAATCAATCTAATAATTGTGATAGAGATGAATTTTACAGGATAGTTACTATTTTAGCTCTGTTAGATTCACCCAGTTATTTTATAGTAGGTTTGGTTCAGCTCAGCATCTAAATGCTAAAGAATTAGTCCTGCTCATTTCCATTTAGATGAGTACGTGATTAAAGTACAATGGCACTCTGACTTCTTAATATAAACCTTTATGGTTTTTTTTTAAAGATTTTATTTATTTATTCATGAGAAACAGAGGGAGAGAGAGAGAGAGAAGCAGAGGGAGAAGCAGGCTCCCAAGGAGCAGGGAGCCGGATGGGGGACTCGATCCCAGGACCCTGGGATCATGACCTGAGCCGAAGGCAGACGCTTAACCATCTGAGCCACCCAGGCGCCCATAAACCTTTATGTTTTTAGATAGAAAAGTGTAATCTTTTTTTTTTAAGATTTTATTTATTTATTTGACAGAGAGAGACACAGCAAAAGAGGAAACACAAGCAGGGAGAGTGGGAGAGGGAGAAGTTGGCTTCCCGCCGATGCGGGGCTCAATCCCAGGACCCTGAGATCATGACCTGAGCCAAAGGCAGACGCTTAAGGACTGAGCCACCCAGGCGCCCCCCCTTTTTTTTAAGTTTTTATTTATTTATTTGACAGAGAGAGACACAGCGAAAGAGGGAACAAAAGCAGGGGGAGTGGGAGAGGGAGAAAGGAAAGTGTAATCTTTTTACACAGTTTAACGGGCTGAAATTTGGATGTCACTCAAACACTAAATATTTGTTGTAGTCCACATTTTCATTATGGTGTACTTATGTTCTCCAGGTTGTATAAGTGTATAACGATTTCTAGTAACATTTCTACCAGAATAGTATTTTAATTATTATAGAGAATTTGAAAATTAATATGTAGCATATGACAAGAAACATGCAAAGGATAAAGGAGGGAATAAAACAATAAATCAGAATTGAGGATGTGAACTAAGATATTGGGAAAAAGGAAGGCTTCATCATCCTCTGAATAATTTTTCAACTTTCCTGGGTACATACATATTTTCTGAAGAGATTTCTATCTGTCAAAGCAAAAAAAAAAAAAAGAATAAATTAATCTGGAAGTGCTCTCATGCTCCATTAAGAGACCTATGAAAGAAATTACTCCTTTGGCTGCTTGTTTTTCTGTTTCATTATTCTCTTCCTGTGTATTAGATCATTACATCAACATCATGGATGATGATGATGAAATGATGTAACAACATTCTAATATGCTCTAGAATCCCTCACCTTAAATAGAAAATAAAAGGAGGGGTTGGAGGCGGGGAGGACATTCAAAGGATTAGCTAGGATTCTGTCTTAATGCCTGGTCCAGAGGATAACGGGATAAGCATTTTGACACAGATATAACCTTCTAAAATCCAGGGAAATTTCTTTCTTCTTTCTTTTTTCATTCTCTTTTCCCTTGCTCCCTCTCTCCTTCCCTCCCTCCTTCCCTTTCTCCTTTCCTTCCTTTCTTCCCCCTAACCAATTATTAGCCATTGTTTTACTATAACTGGCTACTAAATCTCTCCAACCCTACATCCTACAATTCCTCCTTGGATTTATGCTCTGCAAACTCCCGTCCCTATAATGCTGACAGAATCATTCTCTTAACATTTAGTTTGATTTTATGCAAAGTAAGGATAATAGCTGTAGTAGACATAGTAGTTGTCTACACAACTTTCAATTTCCCTATTAGGTCATCAGTTTTGTCAGGATTTTAATTCTTTCTCATTTGACTCAGTGCTAAATCCTGCTTAGTCTATGCCAATCATTGAAATCTCATTCTACCTGCCAGTCACAGATGCAGGAAAGATTATGAGACCTTGATCCTGCATAAAGATAAAAATATATTTTATTCATCATTATATTGTTATTTTTATTTATTCATGTTTTGAGAAGTCTGAAGAAATGATTCTGGGGAAACTGCCCTCATGAAAAAAAAATTCACACAAGAAGAGTTACCTACATTTTCGGGCGCCTGGGTGGCTCAGTTGGTTGGGCGACTGCCTTCGGCTCAGGTCATGATCCTGGAGTCCCGGGATCGAGTCCCGCATCGGGCTCCCTGCTCGGCGGGGAGTCTGCTTCTCCCTGTGACCCTCTTCCCTCTCGTGCTCTCTGTCTCTCATTCTCTCTCTCTAATAAATAAATAAAATCTTTAAAAAAAAAAAAAAAAAGAGTTACCTACATTTTCTACTATATGTCCTCACGTTTACACACAGTCATAACCATGTTACTCTCATGAGAGGAGGAAGCCTGAGAACAAAGCTGCTGAGAAGGAAGGGTCGGAAAATAAGAGAAAAAATCTGGGTTTTTGATGACATCATTCAGCCACTGAATTAAACAACCCTGCGGGTGCCTGACCTCTAGAGTCTTTGCTATATGAGATAATAAATTCTCCTTATTGGATTGGGACGATATAAAATACTGAAAGTAAAACTAAAATACTGAAGTAATTATTGCTTCAGTCTTATTGTAAATTAAATATAAATGTCACTGATAAGTAAATGTTTTTATGTGGATTGAGATGGGTAAAGTTATATAAAACTTGATAAGAGGATGGTCCTTGAAAACCAAAAAGCAAACAAGTACATGCATAATTACATTTGAGTCTAAACAATTTTGTTGTTGTTGTGACGATGGTTGGTAATTTTCAACGTTATAGAAATTATTTCCTATGATTTTCTTTGTTCCAAATAGATTTTCCAAGGAAAAATTTAACATAGATTTTGCTCATCAGAGCAGTAGACAAAGCTAGCATCAAGGTGGAAAATCATTTGTTTCAAGACAATTTGTACTAAGATATTTAGGCATTACCATTTAGGTTAATTGAGCTTCCATTAAAACTGGTTTTCTATAATTCATACTTCAAAACACCCATAAAAATAAGATGGGTATTCTCAATTGGCAGAAATGTACTATGCAATTTGTAAAAAAAAATATTTATATTAATTGCTAGAAAATGTATAAAGCAATGAATTTATTTTTAATGGTGCTATTGCATTATTGATATTAGGATCTAAAAACCTCTATGTTTAAAAAAAAAAGACCTGAATTTTAGTAAAAAGCAAGCAAATTATTGTTTTTCATTGTTGACTCATGTTCTTGTGCTAATAATTAAAGTTGTATTTTATTTATTAAATACAATTTGGAAACTCAAGAGATGCACTATTCTTTTATTCTCCTTTTAAGTCTAAAGTGTACAACTGTTTTTCATTCATTTTTTGTTAATTGGTGTTTTCGTTCAATTTTTTGTCAGTCTTGCCGAGAGTTTCTCTTAGTTTCCCATTGCTGCTGTAACAAATTAACGTAATCTTAATGGCTGAAAACATCACAAATTGATTACAGTTCTGGAGGTCAAAAGTTTAAAATGGGTGTTGCTAGCTAAAGTTAAATGTTTGTAGGGCCACTTTTGTTCTGCACATTCTAGGAAAAAATCCATTTTCTTGCCTTTCTCAGCTTCCAGAAGATCTCCAATCCTTGGCTAATGGTCCCCTTTCATGATCAAAACCTGAAATGAAATCATTCGGACTTTGCTTACATTGTCACATCTCTTTCTGACTGACTTTTCTGCCTCTTCTGTTGTCTCAACCAGGACCTCTGTGATTACACTGGGCTCACAGGGGTAATCCAGATACTGTATCTCAAGATGGAAACCTTAAACTTAATCATATCTGCAGTCTCTTTTGCCACATAAGGTAACACGTTCACAGATTCTGGGAATTAGCTTGTATACATATTGGGCAGAAATATTCAGCTACTACAGAGTTGATCAATTTTATTAAACTTTTTGAAGATTAATACTCATGGCTTTGTTATTTTTCTCTATTTTGTATCTTTGATCTCTCATTAAAATGTCCATCCTTCTTCCTCTGGGTTTAATTTCCTTTTCCCTTTTTAGAATTTTGAGATAGAGGCTTAACTTATTTATTTGTAAAACTTTTATTGTTAAATTATAAATTTTACCCGGAGACTTGCCTGAATTACATAAATTTGGATATGATACATTTCTATTTCCATCTTGTTCCAATATATTTTTTAATTCCAATTGCATTTTCTTTTAACAAGTGTTATATAGACACATACTGCTAATACTCAAACACATGAAGATTTTCTCATTATTCTTTTTTTTAAAGTTGTTTTATTTGTGTTATAGTCACAGAACATATAATCCTTTGTGATTTTCTTGAGACTTGTTTTATAACCCTAAAGACTGTGTATCTTGTAGCTGTTAGATGTGATAGTCCACAAATTCCTCTTAGGTAAGTTAGATAATAATGTAGTTTAAAACTTCTGTATCATTGCTGATTTTTGTCCTCTTTTTTTTAATAGGAGAAAGCTGTGTTTAATATAACCTAGTTGGTTGCACAATTTTCTGTATCTCTGCTAATTCTCCTGCTATAACATATTTTCTTTATTTAATTACTGATTGCTCCAGAAATTCAGCTTTTTGATCTTTAATTCTTCAAACTGACTTAAAATTATACATATTGGCCATTATTGTAAATAAAATACTGCTTATTGTTGTTTTGGTTTCTTTTTAGTTTCCATTCATTCTCCTTCTATATGTATTATATATATCCATGATATAGTTGTAATATTTTTTGCTTTAAAAAGTTATAGCTATTTAATATATTTCTAAAATATAACCTTGTATCTACCTTCACGATTTCCTTTTCTGGTGATCTTCATTTTTCCTGAAGGTACATACATGCATGACTAAATTAACGCTAATTTTTGTTGTTGTTGTTTTGCTTTATCTAAAGTGCTACAAATAGTATTTCTTGTAATCCAGGTCGGTTAGCAATAAATTGCCTCTCTTCTTTACTTGAAAATTTTGTTATTTAACCTTAATTTTGAAACAAATTTATTATTAGATATAAATTCTGAGTTTACACATTTTTCCCATAAACTCATTAAATACATAATTTTATTGTCTCTGGTTTCAAATGTTTTTAATGAAGCTAGCTGTCATTCTTATTATTGTCGTGCCAGCATATAATGCATCTTTTTATTCTCTTGTTGTTTTTCAGAACATTCCTTCATCTATAGTGTTTGACTATGATGTGATTCTCTTTAAACTTATCTTGTTTGTGGCTTAAAGAGTTCTTTTTTAAAAATGCATTTTTAGAACCACTTCAAGTTTACAGAAAAATTGAAAGGATAATACAGACCTTACTCATATACCCAGCCCCAAGTCACATTCTGTATCCATCCTGGATTCCCCTGACCTCTTAAATGAAATGATATTTTTAGAAATTTGTTTACATTAATATTTACTATTTGAGCTCTAAGACCTCGGATTTTGCAAATGCATTGTGTCACGTATCTAAAGTACATGTATTTTGCAGGGTAGTCTCAACACTCTAAACAAATCCCCTGTGGTTTGGATTACCTTTGCTTGTTTGTGAAATATCAGTTGACTCAATTTGTGTGTGTCTATTCCTGGGCTGTTTATATGCTTCCACAGATCTACATGTCTTTTCTTGTGCCAATATTATGCTTTTTTGATTACTGTCACTTTCTAGTAAGACTTAAAGTCATGAACCGTGAATACTACAACTTTGCTCTCAATCTATTATCCTTTTGGCTTTTCTAGGTCTTTCTCTTTTCCACAGTAACTTTATATTAGCTTGTCAATATCTAGAAAATAGCTTGCTGGAATTTTGATTGGGTTGCATGGAATATAAAGATCCAATTAGAAGGAGTAGACATCTTAGTAGTATTGATTCAATCCACAGCACAGAATTACTCTTGATGTATTTATTTTTTAATTTATTTTACTAGCATTTTATACTTTTCTACATATGAATCTTACACATATTTTATTAGATTTCTACTTAAGTATTTAATTTTTATGGTACTATGTAAGTGGTATTGACATTTCAAATCCCTTTTTTTGTGTATATATTTAGACATCTCTATATAAGAGAAAGAAGAGTGAGATACAGAAGTGTAGTATATTATATAAAATACATATGTTAAACCTTATATCCTGTGGTCATGTTATAGTTCTTTATTATTTCTAGGATTTTTTAGAATTGTTTTTAGTCTTCTACACAGGCAGTCCTACATATGAATAAAGACAACTTTATTTTATCCTTTCAAATCTGCACACAATTTTAATACACTAGCTAAAAATCCAACTGCTAAGTAGAGTGGGACTAGTGAGTGAGGATATCTTTTATTTTGTATTTTAGTGGAAAACATAGAGCAACTCACATTAAATATAAACGATTTCCTTGTGATGCTTTTATCTGATTTTGGTATCATGGTAATGCTAACATCACAGAAAAAGTTCCCTCCATTGTTATTTTCTGGAAGAGATGGTGGTAAGTAGTATCAATTCTTCTTTAAATGTTCGGTGAAATTTATCAGTAAAATTATTGGGTTGGAAGTTTCCTATTTGGAAGGTTATTAATTATTGGTTCGATTTCTTTAATAGATATGGGCCTAATCAGATTATCTATTTCTCCTTGTGCAAATTTTAACTATCTATGTCAGTCAAGGAATGTTCCATTTCATCTAAATTATCATAAAGTTGTCCTTTGTGTTCTTTATGAACCTTTTAACATACCATGGGATAGGTAATAATGACCTCTTTTTCATTTTCGATATTAGTAATTTGTCTTTTCTTTTCTTTCCTTTCTCTTTTTTTCTTTTCTTTTCTTTTCTTTTTTCTTATTTTCCTTCCCTTTCCTTTCTTTTTTCTTTCCTTTCCTTTTCTTTTCTTTCCTTTTTTGTCTTTTCTTTTTGTTAGCCTGGCTAGAGGTTTATCAATTTTGCTGGGATTTTCAGAACACAATTTTTTAGTTTCATTCATTATCTCTATTGTTTTTCTGTTTTCCTTTTCAATAACTTATGCTCAAATTTTCATTGTTTCTTTTTTTATTTTTTCTGCCTAAACTAATCTTAAATTCCATTTTTTTCTTTAGTTTCCTGAGGTGGAGCTTCGATTATTGACTACAGATCTTTCTTTTTTCCTAATGTATGCACTTACTGTTACAAATTTTCCTCTCAACACTGTTTCCCTGTATCTACATATTTTGATATGTTTTATTTTTAAAATTTTACCTAATTTATTCCTCTTGAGATTTTTCTTTGACCCAAGGGTTCTATAGAAGAGTGTTGTTTAATTTCCAAATATTTGGACAATTTTCCAACTATCTTTTGTTATTTATTTTGAGTTGAGTTCCATTGCAACGTGAGAACACATCTGGGTTATTTCTATTTCAAATTTGATAAGGGTGTTTTGTGGCCCAGAATGTGGTCTTACTGGTGAATGATCCGTTTGGGCTGTGTATTTTGTTGCTGTTGGATGGAATCTTCTATAAATGTCAGTTATATTAGAATGATTGATATTGTTATTCAGGTCAAATATGTCCTTTTTTTGTACCTGATGAATCTATCAGTCTTTGTTTCACATATATTGACACTCTTAAGTCCGATTTTACACTTTTAGGATTTTTATGTCTTTTTGGAAAATTGACATCCTTATTAATATGCAATGTCCCCCATTTTTTTCTTGTTAATTTTCTTTATTCTGATGTTGGCTTGGTCAAAATTAATATAGCTAGTCCAGTATTCTTTTGATTAGTGTAAGTTTAATATATGTTTTTCCTTCTGTTTCTTGCTTTTAGCTATTAGATTTTATTCTTAAAGCAGTTTTGAGTTTACAGAAAAATTGAGCAGTGTTCAGAGTTCACATATATTCCCTGTTCCTAACTCCTTCATGTTTCTCTATTAACATTTTGCCTTGGTGTGGTACATTTGTTGGAATTGATGAACTTACATTGACATATTGTTATAAACTAAAGTTCATATTTTACAGGGCTCACTTTCTTTGTGATTCTCTGGGTTTTGCCAGATGCATAATGTTGTGTATCCATTATTACCATATCATGCAGAATAGTTTCACTGTCCTAAAAATTCCCTGCCCTCCAACTACTCATCCTTTCCCCCTCTCCTTCCCAACCCATGGTAATCACAGATCACTACATTTTTCACTGTGAACATGAAAAATTCCAGATTTTCTCCAAACTTAACATGGAAGATTGCACTTTAACACGGCAGATTGCACTTTAACATGTGGAGGTCAAATATCATTATAATAATATTTTTTTTCAAATATTACACTTGGTTTATGGCCCTCCTGAAACACTGATAATAATAAAGTTTCTTGTCTCTGAGACTTGCTTGCCTGTGTTCAAATCACATAAGAACTTTTGAAAGGAACCACCAGACTTACCACTTTTGTCCTGGAGAGAGCCATTCTTTTTCTGTCTAAAGTTATTTCCCTTCTCATTGTTCTTGTGACTTGTGCTCTGCCACTGTGTGATACCAATGTTGAGAGTGTTCCTTATGCATTCCCTGCTCATCACTACTCCCCCATACTGTGGACAGTATCTGTTATTCACTCCTTACTGACATCACAGGAGGGTTACTCTGTACAGGCACCTACCCTGGGCTAAGTGAGGTTTTTGAGTGTCTCATAGGGGTTCTTTAGCCATAGTTCTTGATGTTTTGGACTTACTGGTATTGCTACAAGATGTTTTGTAGAAATCTTATTACCTTGAAGTGCTGTTTGTTTGTTCATTTATTTGTTTGAAACTTGAGTAAAATGAAAATCTTATTTTTCAGCATAATCACCAAGGATTGACTTGTGGATGGGTCAGTTTGTCCTTTTAGTGTGTTCAATATACTAACACTTCAACATGTTTGTCTTCTTCAGTAGTCTTTGCTGTCTTCATTTAGTATCTATATGGCAAGAAAGGCGTTCTATGAGTTTATCTCAAACTTTACCTGAGAGAGGTTTTAAAAAAGCCAAATACTAGAACTATCCATAATGTCAACTACTAGTAGGGGGTCGTAGATACAGATGTACGTATGCATATCTCTCTATATGCATTTATTTAAATATAAGATTATTTTTATACTGAAACGTTCATATTTCAAGTTAATTGTTTCCTAATGAGAATTTCCTAATGTTCCCCCAAATATCCATTTAATAAAAGGGAATAAATAATCAAATTTCCTAAACATTTTTATCAATATTGATGTTAAATTCCAAGTCTTCATTGATCATCAAGTGTATTAACAACAATATGTGTGAAATTTTACAGTTCTAGTAATATCTTTAGATATAGATATTGAAATCTAAATGCAGGAAAAAGCATGAAAGACAATAGAATAAGAAACTAAAAATTATAGTGATAAAAATTGGAATAATATCACAATGTAAAAGGACTGATTATATAGAATTAAGTTAAATTTTCCTCACTAAAATGTGAACACCAAAGATCTTTTGTTTCTCTTAATTGTACTGAATTGATCAGAGACTAGTATTGTTGGTAATGATTTTGTAGAAAGAAGCCTTTAATTATTCTGCAAAGTACTACCATAACGTAGGTAAATTCAATCGATTTGATGCAATCTGGTTCTTTGTAAATAACCTTCAAGCTTGAAAGAAAGGAATTTTTTTAAATGATTTTTAAATGGTCTTACTGTCTCTTGTCAAGTATATAAGATTAATCCACACCATTTAACATAATAATTCATTTAGTTAGCAAGAATTTTTCTGACCCATTGAAATCCAAGACTGTTATAGTGCTTTGATGCTTTGTGATGGTGAGACATTAAGAAATGAATTATTGAACAGAAAATCTAGGTGACAATGAGATTGTGTGAGTAACAACTAAATACACTAATTCTAAAAATGAAATAAGTAATACATCTGGCTATAGTTTCTTATAGTTTGAAACATAAAATAGACATATTTTCTTTTTCAATAATAAAATTTACATATATTAAGAAAATTCCTGATCTTATATAACAAAGCTGCTTATCTCCTTAACATTAGTTTTTGAACAATATTCTTAGATGTATATTTGCTGATAAATTTCTGAATCACAATACCAAATTTCATTTCCTCCTACAGAGGAATATTTTAATCTTCTAATGAGACTGTATTACTCTTTTAATTTTAATTTTATTTTATTATGTTATGTTAATCACCATACATTACATCATTAGTCTTTGATAAAATGACATATCAGATAAAGGGCTAGTATCCAAAATCTATAAAGAACTTATCAAACTCAACACCCAAAGAACAAATAACCCAAACAAGAAATGGGCAGAAGACATGAACAGACATTTTTCCAAAGGAGACTGTATTACTCTTAAATGTTTTTGAGCCCAGTGAGAAGTTGAACTGGGATCTGGAGAAGATTTTACTATCAGCTGAGCATGCCTATTTGTGTAAGGTACCGCATCCACACCTGGGCATGCTTTTTCATTTCTTTGTGTTTCTTATGTTTTACTTACTCAAAGAGACAAACTCTTGTTTCCTCCCTTGTTTAGAGAGGCAGTTGTATTTCTGTCCATGCTAATAAAAATTTTCATCAGCCTTTAAGCTGACTTCTAAATAATACTTGTTTTCTGCCTCACTCTCATCTCCATGCCCTTTGATGATTGCTGCCCCAAATTTATTAATCTTTCTGGAGTTCACTTATACAAGTCAGAATTTTCCACAATTACTTCAGGAATGTTTAAACTTTCATGAATTTTCTAAATCAATTATAACTTGTTTATTCTCTTTCCAGACTTCCTCATACTATTGCTGTTATCTTGTTTGTTTTTCTAATTCTTTGTTGGTTCATGTTTTTTTTATTTTATAAATTTATTGTTTATATTATAGTGAGTCTTAAGGGGTAATGGAGGTAAACACATATGTTCAATCCAACTGTCTTTTCCAGATGTCTTTTATTGTTTCTTTAATATACTCAGTTTCAAATTATGTATCTCTACAAAATTAATGTTCCATTACTCTATCCATGTCTTGCTTAATGGATTTTAAAGCACTGCTAGGATCTACAGGACAAGATGCAAATAATTTTTCTTCTGGAAACATTTTCTGCCACAGTGCTTGATTCCCATTTTCTCAAACATGACATTGACTTCTCCCATCCATACCCTGGCTAATGCCATAGCACCATCCAGACCACTCTTAACTTTTCTCTTGCTACTGTCTAGACATATGTGCTACTCCCATTTACAGTGTGGGTTTCTGGAGGGCTTAACTTATTGGCTCAAAGTCAAATAACACTAAGTGTCAAAGTCAATATTTATACCTAAAATCACTGATTTCAAAGCACAAGTCATTTGTGTTACACCACAATGCTTTAAAACTGAATGTTCAAGTCTGAAATCCTCTGAATTGAATCTCTACTACATTAATAGCATTGTTTAACAGATAAGTTATCAACTTGAGTTTTGCTCAACTAAAAACTCTCTGTCTTCCCCCTTTGCAAGTAAAATTATATATGCAAGAGAGAGAAAGATGGAGGGAGGGCGAAATGGCATGTGAATAAATTCTTTAGGGAGAAAAAAATACAACAACAACAACAACAAAACCTTTCTGCTTATTCTCAGTATAGATTTGTGTCCCTCTTTATGACAGGCATTTTATTCCAAGAAAAACTCAGTAATCAGATTTTTATAGAACTATCGATTTGGGTACAAATCAGTTATATTAATTGAATATAATAACCTTGGTTTTATCTAGTTTTCTGTGATGTAAGCAAATGTCTCTAAGTTCTACCTTTGACACTAAAGATGAAATTTTATAAGTAGAAATATTCAAAATTTTCTGTGACTTGAGTATTTGACTCTTTTTCAATTAAGTAAACCCTGAAAATACTTCTTTTTTCTTGAAATTTAGGGATTCTACTCAAGCAAATTGTGTCTCCAGCACATCAAAATGTGTTTATTTTTCTGGATTCAAACTAAAGATCAGATGTCATAGTTTTCTGCTTAGGAAATCCTGCAGACAATATTGAAACCAGCTAGGCTGCTCAAGTTTCAGGTACTGCACACTACATGGGGAATTTCTAAGAATATTGGGCTGTGATAAGAGTAAATACAGAAAGTTAAATATATGATCAAGTTGCAAAACACCAAACTACAACTGTAAAATACATGAAAGTCAAATACAATGTGAAAGGCCTTAAATGTTTACTTCAAATTTTCTGTTTCTATTGAATATATGTATATAGCAATAATAATCCTGGAATTTTTACAACTTTTTGTCAAAACTACATTTCCAAAAATTGTCAAATATATAATGATGGTTAACTCACTTTATTATTTAATATATAGATATATACTAAGACACGTAAAGAACATCCTTCAAGTATGATTTGTTGTCTCTTGGAAGACAGTTTGCGATTGTACTATTATAGATCTGTATAGTTCAACATACCTTCTTTGGGAAGGGGTATACCTCAACATTCTGAGATAGAAATAATCCATTCTGTTATTAAGGGACTTCAGAAAATTTTTCAAAAGAGCCAAAATAACACATGTCAATTTTTTTAACACTTCTTGAACTAAGAAAATATTTCCTATATAAAAATGTCCATTGTGTATAACTCTAAATGCTGTTATTATAATCACCAACAGAAAAAAAATTAGCAGAACACAATTTTAAACATAATATTCACTGCTACCCATGTTCTATCATTGATTATCTAATAATTATATATCATTGAGAATGCTAGTATTTGGTTTTTCATTGTTTCTGAATTCCTGCAAATAGTTGGATTAGGACATTTATTTAACAATATTTTGAATTGTAGTCTACATGTTCCCTTGTTATTTTTTGTTTCATTAGGCTTTGTTTAGTTTACTTACTAGCCAACATATTTTGTTTGATAATTAATATTTCATTCTTTTGAGAAAACTGAGTGACAGCAAACAATGTAAATCCACTCAAGATACAATTGCATCCTCTATTCTACTATGTGGTTTTTATGATGTGGATCATGTTTTGACACATTTTTCTTGTACACTAAAAATCATGTTTTAATGATCAAAAAGGCAGAGACATACCATCTTTCTCAATCAAGAAATCAGATATATTTGTTAGATGACATGTAAGTAAAGGTCAAAGTAAAAACTTTAAAAAGTTACCTTTTATCAAAATCAGTTATATATTTATATTGAACCAAGATAATATCTCAATGTCAAAGTTATTGAAAAAAAACTCTTTTTATAAAAATGCTGTCCTCAATATGAAGTAGTATTTTCTGCCCCAAATTGTTGGACTACACCGTGGAGATATTTTATCTCAAATCGCGGGTCTTCTCACATGATACCAACTTTTACTACAGTGGAATATTTGCCTGAGTTTGATTCCTTATTATATTATGCCAAATTTACTACCTTATCTCTTTAGGGTAACAAATTGCCTTAGTGTGTGTGTAGTTTCCAATATTTGCTCTTGGCCTAAACAGTAAATAAAGAGTGTCCAGTTGAGAAACGGCCAGTGACATTCAAATGAGCCATATGCTATTAGCAGGCATTATTTACTCATAAATTCCATATTTATTTGGAACTTTTGCAATTCCAGAAGGTGATCATAAAGTCATCTTGGCTCTGTGTTGGAACAGTAGCAAACAGGAATTACTATCATGAAATCATTAGACTGAAGCTCCGTTGGAGGGCCTGAAATAGATCCTCACGTTGAAAAACAACATCAGAGGGTATGGCATTCTCAAGCTACTGGCTACTAGATGCAAATATGGAAAATGACTAAGGAATCTATCAAAAATTTTATAAGTATAGGAACACTTGGATTGTTTTAGTTGCTTCAGGATGGCTTCTGAGAATTTTACATCCAGGTCATATATCCAGTATGGTATTCTTTGTTATTCCAAAGTCACTTGATAAGAACAGATGTATCTCCTCTAGAACCATCATGTATTGATTTTAAAGCTAAGTCTCTAAAAATCTCACTCATCCCAAGCTGAGAGAGAGAGAAATAACATACACACATATTTCTCAAAGAGTTGAAATGCTAAAGCATCAAATTAGAGTCATCTGTAGCATGGCCCGTTTTACAAGTGGGAATATAATCTATTATATGCAATGCAATATATTGCAATGGCAAGTGGGAGTATAATATATTATATATGTAATTGGAAAATCATTTGGAAGTATACATGTTGACTTGTTTGTCTATATATATATGTACTTATATTTTGTCTATATATATATATTAAGAAAAAGTGCTTAACCTCTCTTATTTGTTTTTATGTTCTATACACTCTCTAATGCTTATTATAGCAAAATTTGTTTGTGCAGTACTTACCACAAAGTCTTGCTTGGTGGTCAAAAAAGTCTTGCCAACTTTTAATTTTTTCAAAGTAAGTGTATAACATTAGTCCCTCTCTCTCTCTCTCTCTCTCTTTTTTTCTCCCCCTTTTTTCTACAATAAAATTACTATTATTTACTTAATTCTTTCTCCTAATTAAGAGTTTATTTTTTATTCCTGTCTTTTCTTTCTACTTACATTCATAGTCTTCATACTTTGTCATTTAAACTTTTTTTGCCAAATATAAACACATTGAGTCTTTAATACATGCGAGAAGCCTTGAGAAGGACAGAAGACTGGCAGAGGCTGGTGAAAGGTGAATATGCCTATTATATATTTATATATTTAAGTGGAAAAGAACAGTTGGTTAGATAAAAAAAAAGTGTGAAAGTTAGGGAAGGAGCTGGAGTTAGAGATAGAAATGAGAGTACTCAGAAAATACTTTATGAAACCTCAAATTTAGATGATATTTTTCTAGGGAGAACATATAGAGGAAGAAGAAGAGATGGGAGCATAGGACAGATAGCCTCTGGTACCTTCAGTTAACGACATGGCAGAGTGGACAAATCCATCAAGGACACTGTAAAAATATATTGAGTATTATAGTGGGGATATGATGAGGTACAGAGATGGTACATTTATACAGTCCTTACTGTGAGTTTTGTTGTGGAAATTAGCAGAAAAATGAGGTGGTAGCTTGAAATTTATATACATTCAAGAAATTGCTGTTAATTTTTATTTTGCCATTTAAGATGGGAGATATTACATATGTATACATGATGTTGGGGGAAAAAGGCAAGAACTGTAAGAGCAAGTTCCATACAGTTAAAAAGGAATGAATCCCAGAGCACAAGTTCAATGGCTGGGATAAACATGGGAGGGTTACCTTTCCCAAGTAATAGCGGATGTGGCAGAGTTTGTAGATTCAGATCCTTGTAGACTGGATGCACGTACAGTAGTCTGTCCTCACCCCTGGTTTCACATTCCAAAGTATCAGTTATTCACAGTCATTGTGCTCAGGAAACAGATGATCCTCCTCCTGATGTCTGGTCAACAGGTCAGTAGTAGCCTAAAACTACAGCAGAGTGCCTGTAGCAGTCACCTCCCTTCATCTCATCACAGAGACACTTTAACATCTCCCATCTTCATGGGAGGAAGAGTGAGTACAGTGCAACAAAATATTTTGAGAGAGAGAGAGACCGTATTCACATAATTTTTATTACGGTATATTGTTATAATTATTCTATTTTATTATTAGTTATTATTGTCAATCTTTTCCTGTGCCTAATTTATAAATTAAAATTTATCCTAAGTATGTATGTACAAACATAACTTATATAGGTTTTGGTATTTACCGTCGTCTCAGGCATCTACGGGGGGTCTTGGAATAGATTGCCAGCAGATAAGGAGAGACTCTTGTACTCTGCACCCATTTTGTCTATGAACTATGTTGTTCACGATATGAGAGCGAAACATTCCTCTGGGGAATAGAAAATACCACATACAAGAGAACTGTCAGTGAGCTGTCTGGGTTTATGGAATTCAGATTTAGGAATTTTGTCATAAATTCAAAATGAATCCAGTCATCACAGTCCCTCTGGCAATGATCACCTACTAGGATATAGATTCATAAAATGGATAGCTAGGTTTACCTGAGGGCCATGTTTTGCCAGAGAAGAATAACAGATAAAAAGAAGAATCTGGGAGGAATAAAAGGCAAATAAAGTCAGTGTTTAGAGGGCTGCTCCAGGCAACCTAAACCAGGTAAGGAGATGAAAATGCACAGGGTGTTGAGGTTCCACCTCATATCCCAATTCTAATGTAACCCACAGGTGCAGTAAGCATGTCACGTGCATGCTGATAGTTTGCTTCCCAAATGCCATTTGTTCTCAGCTCATTCACCTGAAAGTCTTCTTTAATACTTAAGAAGTTTTCTCAGGGGCGCCTGGGTGGCTCAGTTGGTTAAGCGACTGCCTTCGGCTCAGGTCATGATCCCGGAGTCCCGGGATCGAGTCCCACATCGGGCTCCCTGCTCAGTAAGGGAGCCTGCTTCTCCCTCTGACCCTCCCCCCTCTCATGTACTCTCTCATTCTCTCTCTCTCAAATAAATAAATACATCTTAAAAAAAAAAAAAGAAGTTTTCTCAGTTTATTTTCAGCACAGTCTGACATCAAGTAACAAGAATTGAGCCACCCAATACAAACCTTAACGAGTGAATACGTGGAGTTGATGGGTAATTCACCAATTTCTACATCCCTCTACCAAAAACTTGTGAAGTGTGCCTTATGCAGTTCCACAGAGTGTCCCTAGTAAAATTGTGCTCCATTTGTAAAATTGTAAGCAGTTCATTACTGCATACTCTATTGACTCTTCTCCCCTCCCTGATTAACGTTCCCAACATCTTTATATATATTTTTTTAAGATTTATTTATTTATTTTAGAGAGAGAGAAAGCAAGGCAGGAGGAAGGACAGAGGGACACAGAAAGAGAAACTCAAGTAGACTCTGAGCTGAGCACAGAGCTGGTTACGGGGCTCGATCTCATGACCCTGAGATCACAACCTGAGCTGAAACCCAGAGTCGGCCACTCAACTGCCATGCAGGTGTCCCTATTCCCAGCATCTTTAATTGTTCTTTTGGGCTCACTTTCCAAATGATCTGCATACACACAAGCACTTGTCTCTGTGTCTCCTTTAATAAAGCCCAAAGCAAGAAAGCATGGAGATGAAAAGTGGAGTGCTAAGGGTAATGAATGAGAAGTATTGCTGGGGTAAAGAATCAAATTAACTTGTTGTTCTAAATTGTATAAATTGGAAAGGTGGGAAGGAATGCTTGGAGAATGGGAGGTAGGAAAATGAGATTTCAGAGGTAGTGAGACTCCAAAGTTTTACCACCAGAGAAGGTTTGGGATATAAAGAGATGAGTATTTTTCCAGGGTGTGGCTAAAAACTCCTGGTGAGAAATAATTGGTTGGATAATCTATATGAATGCTGAAGCTACTAAGAATATAGGAGGAGTTTGGTGGTTAGAATGTAGAGCTAAAATTATGATTACAGATGGAGATGACAAGGAAGTTGGTAGAAAATTTAGGCTGATGACATTTGCCTCATAGGTGATAGGACCTAGAAAGTAGGAAGAAAGACAAACTGTTTGAAAGCTACAAGACAGACCAAGAGGAACATTCAACCCAGTGTGTTGCTCTAAATTATTTGAATGTGGGTTTTAAAAAAATGCTTTCACTGTGAATGTTGCAAGAGATCCGCATCCTCTAGAGACAGGAGAATTCTTGGAGCAACGGGCTATTCAGGACATTCGAGCACATTACTTGCCCCCAGTGAGGGGCTGACCCACAGTCCATTGCTGGGAATCCAGGCCTGGTACAGCAAGTATGCAGCCCTGTCAGGGACTTGGTGGATAACTGAATATGAGATACAGTGTGAAGAGTCCAAGGTCACTGGTCTTTCCAATAGGAATTAAGAAAAACTCTGCACAAAGCTATAGGAATTACAAATTGCAAAGGGTTCATAATAAAAATATGGCTTCAGGTCCATTTAGCAAAAGATATTAAGAGGTCAAAAACATTAATCTTTACTGTGCTATTAATGTGCTGTGACCCTGGGCTAGATTCTTAATCTTTATTTTTCCTGCTTTAGTTTCTTCAACTTGTAAAATGTAGATGAGATAACGTTGTGTGAGTTAATTAGTGTTTCTAAAAAATAGGTCATTATTTAATGTAGTCAGAAGGACTAATTACTCACATTGACAAAAGGGCAAGTTTGGGGCTAGGAGACATAATATTCGTGATAAGAGTAGCAAGTGCTCTTCATTCTCAATTTCATATTAACTATCTTGTCTTCGTTATCAAAGATGTCTCCTGTTTTGATGCCCATAAATTAAACTGATCCTTCTAGTTCATGAATGTTGGTGTTAGCCAAATAGATATTTTGTTAGTGTTGTCCATATAACCTAATAAAATTAATCCCATGATAAGAGGCAAAATTATGTAACAAATAGTGCTTGTGACCTGGGCTCAAAAGAAATATGTGTCGTGTTCTCTAATTATGTGACCTTGTGCTAATTGCTTACATGCTCTGAGATTCAAATTTATAGTGGGTGAAATATGCATAATTATCTCTACTTCAGGATAGTTGTAAAGCTTTGATGATATCTTAAAGTATTTTAAAATATTGTTTGAATTGCAAACAGTAAACAAACATTATTACTATCTACTTGCTTAAATTCTTCCAATCAAACATGAGAAGCAGATTGTTGTGCTTGCCCCGTCTTTCTGTGCACCTTACTTTCCTGCACATTTCATTACTGTGATAGAAAGAGGAACTCCTTTATAAATTTACATGTGCATTCATTCGATGATCAAGATAAACGCTTCAAAATGTTAATAATTGATCATGGAGGTAAAGAAAAAAGTAATGCAAACAACTGTAAAAAAAATGATAAAACAATGTACTATTTAAGAGAGGAATGTGCAAGAAAAATTAAGATTGCTATGTTAGTGTTTTGCATAACAAATTGGTGTGTAACAAATTTCCACAGTCTTAGTAGCTTAAAAATATACACGTATTATCTCGTAATTTCTGTAACTCAGGGTATGGCTTAGCTGGTTCTTTTGCTGTCAACCTCACAAACTTGCTACCAAGGTATGGGCCAGGCTGCATTCTTATCTGAATGGAGACAATATACTTCTAAATTCATTCAGATTATTAGCAGAATTTATTTACTGATGGCTCTATGACTGAAGGGCCTGCTTTTCTGTTGGTTGTCAGCCGGATATGGTCCACAAAAGTGACCTTCCTAGAGGTCTCTTGCAATTCCTTATCATTTAGGTTTCTCCAATACTTCATCAAGACAGCAAAGAGACTTGGCATCTTAGAGAAGGCCCAGTCTCTCTCTTGGGAACTTTAACCTGATTATGTCAGGCCCACCTAGGATGATCTCCTTTTGATTCACTTAAAAGAAACTGATTTGTAAACTTAATTACATTTGCAAGATCTCTTCATGCTTGGCATATTGGCTAGAAGCAAGTCGGGTCCTGCCCACAACAGTGGGAGAGGATTCTATAGGATGTGAACACACTGGGAATCTCGTCCTAGGATCTGACCACCACAACCATGAAAGAGATTGAGCATTTAAAAAAAAAAAAAAAGACATCAAATAAATTTAATAATAATAAATAACTAACATTATGAGCCCTTACATTTTCAAAGATAGAGACTAAATGAACAAATAATTCAATTTTCAGTTAGTGTCATTGAATCTATATAAGATATGAAGTAGTACACTATAAAAAAACAGAGCAGGAATTGGATAGGAAATGGTGTGAGTGAGGGAACCTCTTGTTTTCTATAGGATGGTCAGGAAAAGCCTCTCTGATTCAGTATGTTTAGGCAGAGACCTTAAGGAAGCCATACATTCTAGGCTGAGGAGGTTATTGATGAGATGTCAGTTTATGGCTGAAGAGGTGTATAAAATAATGGAAGTATTGGAGTTATATGATAATGGGGGTAGGTTATCTTGGGCTTGCAGGCCCTAATTATGTCTTTGAATTTTACTCTGGGAGAAATAGAAAGCACTGGAGGTGACCATTTTATTTATTTATTTTTAAAGATTTTATTTATTTATTTGAGAGAGAGCAAGAGAGCATAAGCATGGGGAGCAGCAAAGAGAGAGAGGGAGAAACAGGCTCCCCACTGAGCAAAGAGTCCCACATGGGGCTGGATCTCATAGCTTTGGGATCATGACCTGAGCTGAAGGCAGACACTTAACTGACTGAGCCACTCAGGTGCCCCTGGAGGTGACCATTTTAAAAGGTATAGTTCAAATGTCATAAGACTTTCATTTTCAAGCCTCGATTCCTGGAGCACACCACTACTGAGAAAGCAAAAGATTAGGGGGACAGCCAAGGGAAACTGAGTAGAAATGGGTAGTACCTAGTAATAGGGATGACCAAAGTGGAATCCCAGAAAATAATAAAGGAAGTGTTTATAAATTTAAAGTAAGATTGTTTAGTTTTAGTTCCCCTCCCCACTCCCCTAACTCCCTGCCCCCTGCAACCACCTTCAGGTGTTAGAATAGTTAGAAGTGTTAACCAACTGAGCCACCCAGGCGCCCCGAATAGTTAGAAGTGTTAGATTAATCAGGGTTAATCATGGAAAGAGATATGTGATAAGAGCAAAGGGTTTGAGGAGTTGTGTAAGAGAGTGATTATTATGGATCATGGATTATAGTTTGGAAGAAAAAGAGAGGAGAACTGAAGGATAAAGTGTTGCAATTTACCGTAGGGTACCAGAGAGAGGGAACTCCATGAAAAGATAAGATGTGAGAGACTGGAGTCTGGTTACAGAAATGCAGTTACTAGGAATGGTAAAAGTACAACTTAAACCCATTTATTATTGGGGCTCACACTTGCACTCTAGCACAATGCAGTACTTTAAGTGTTTATGCAGCATCAAAGTATCAGGAGGACAAACTCCTAGCAGTTCTGTTACTTCGGGGCCATGCTCGGGAATTCTGTTCACTATCTCTGTTCTTGTGCCTGGACCCAGCCTCCACATTGTTCATTTCAATCCTTTCCCATAAGCCCAAGTTCATCCCCTCCCACAGCCCCAGCAAAGTGGTGGAGGCCATCATAGGTCTCACAGTCTCAAGTCCTTCCAACCTATTTTCAGCCTTGGGGAAACCAACCAGTTGTTGACTTGCCTTTCACAGAGTTATCATCCTCTTCATTTCTAATCTGAAACGTCTATTTCTTTACTCAGTTTAGGATTTTATAAAATATTAAAAGAGTCTTTGGCTTTAAGCAGCTTCTTTCTGCTTTCTTGCAACAAATATCCATTAAGTAAGAAAAAGAAAACCATTATCTGCTAGAAATTATAGAAGCAGATATACATTACATATATATATATATACATATGTATATATATATATAATCTCAATACTACCCCATTTGCATACATAGATCTGATCAGAGAAATTTCATCTTTAGGGATGAAGCAGTGTATGGTAATATTCTACAGCCTCAAAAAGTTTTCAAAAAACAGACCTTTGAACGCTTTCTCAAAACTGATGCATCTTCATTATTAATTGTTCGTTCCTTTGGGGTAACATGGAGTCCCTACTGTGCAAATATTCTCTGAAATAGCACTGATATTACCAGCTACTATGCCTTAATGAAAATTAATTTGTCAACTCTGAGACTCTGACCACTGACAGCCAGTAGACTACAGCTCGTTAAAGTTGGATATAAAGTAGTGTTTATCTGGAGAGTGGGAAAGAGGAAGTGTCTGAGCCTAATTGATATTCTTAGCCTAATTCACAATGTAGTCTTTCTTGGGAGCTGTCCCTGTCTTTAGAATAGGAGAAGCCAGACTGTGAAAAATTGCAGGGATATTTACCTTCCCTGTTTCTTTTTTAGTTCTGAATATATCTCAGTTTTTGAAAATGAAAGGCCATATAATATATTCCAAATTTATCTTTAGTAATAGATTAGCAAAGGATTAATTAAATCAAATTAAAAGTTAACCTGTCACAAAGGGGACAATCATTTGTCTGGAATTAGTGAACAGCCTGGCTTTTAATAAAAAATATTTTTACAAAAGAAAATTATGCTGAATTGCAGTCAGGGTAATTAAATTTTCAGATGCAATAGCTTCAAACTACTTATGTTTCTTGAAAATATATTACTTCCAAGTCATTTGTTGCAATTTCTTGAGCCAAGGCCCAGTTGGTATGGGTATTACAGAAATAGTAGCTACTATTCAACAGGGCAATGCTTTACACTCGCTGTCTTTTAACAACTCCTGGCTGGAGATACAAGGGCACAGAATTATAGGAGATTTTAACTGTTTTGTTTTGAACGTCATCACAGGGCCGCTGTTAGGGATCCAAGAGTCTAGCCTGTAAGCTGTGGGAGTCAGGCCAAGAGTTTGAACCTACATTAGAAAATCTCTTAGGGCGCCTGGGTGGCTCAGTTGGTTAAGCGACTGCCTTCGGCTCAGGTCATGATCCTGGAGTCCCAGGATCGAGTCCCGCATCGGGCTCCCTGCTCAGCGGGGAGTCTGCTTCTCCCTCTGACCCTCCTCCCTCTCGTGCTCTCTATCTCTCATTCTCTCTCTCGCAAATAAATAAATAAAATCTTTAAAAAAAAAACAAAAAAAAATCTCTTAGATTTACCCTCTTCACAATATCAAACCATTTATTTCACTAGGTTTATAGAGAGCCATTTAATAAAGTGAAATAGATATACTATGGTAAAGATTTAATAAATGTCTATTATGGTCTGGGGCATTAAAGTACTAACTTCTAGCTCTTCTCTCTTGGTGTCTTGTAAATGAGTTAGTGATGTGCACAGTTATTCACAGTTTCTCATCCCAATACATCGTAAAGTCCTCGAAATTGAGGGTATGACTTAGCAAAACTTTTTTTCAAGGAGCAGACATTCAGAATATGAGTGCTGATTATATTTTATAATTAAATTATTTTTTTCTAATATAAGCCCTGGGTTTTTCTTAGCTTTCATACTAAGACAAAATGATTCACAAGATTTGACAAATAGTTCTACTGAGGACATTTACTTGCATATTACTTTCTAACTATTAGAGTGAACAATTACAATTGTGCTTTGTTTTTCAACATGTGGAGAGAAACAAAAAAGAAAGGGTGCTTTTAGCAAAGGATGCTGACAGCTGCAGGAAATGCAAGAGGTACTTCAGGATAGGTAGTGTTATTAGTGGTGGAGCTAAGTAGGCTTTGTATTCCAGTAATGTTTCTTGTTGTTCTGTTTTTCCTCTTCAAAATTTGTGTCAGAACAGCAACCCTAGGACTGATTAAGTATTGATTATTAATTATCCACTAATTATTGATAATTATTAATGTAACAGCTATAGATATTTTATAAAATATTATTTATATTTTATAAAATGTCAAGCTTATTTACTAGTTAAAATGTTTTTGTAATCTTGTAAAAAATATTATCAAGGGTTTGAATGATAATCCAATCTTTTTATAACAAATACATCTTGGACTTTTGGGGAAAAGAACCATTTTAATGTATGCAGTTTTCCCAAACATAGATGTAGGAATCCATATGAAAATATCAGGCTTGCCAACTAGTTATATTTATAAATATATACTAGTTAAGATGTTAAATAATTGTTCAAAATTATAATGGTGCCAATTGGAACCATTACTAGATGGAGTAGGGGAGAATGGCTAGTTAGCTAAATATTAAATTTATCTAAAAGGATCTGGAAGACAGTCCCTTTTAAACATGACATGCACACAAGTGATATAAAAAGTGTGGTATTTTTGAATCTCATTTGAGATAATAAATCAACTCTGGAATCATCTGTGAGCTATACCTGATCGTTGCTTGTTTCTCAACCTACTGGGCCTAACTCTGAGAAACATATTTTGGAAGGAAAAGAAGTTTGCTTATGACTTAAGCCCTGCCTCAATTCTTCTCTTTAATTTTATTGTGTCCTGGGATAGCATATTTCAAAGTATTTCATAGAATCCGCACACCAAATAATTCACACATTGAAATGTAGTTATTGCATTAAAAATATCTCGCCAAAAGCAATTTTCTCCTCAGAAGAGGAGTGAATGTGGGCTGTCAAACTTATGAGTAATAACCTTTTAAAATCCTTTGAATATTGGATGTGACCAGTGTGTAACCTAGAGAGTCTCTGATTCAAAGACACTGCAGGGAATTTCCTCAAATAGTTGTACTTATTTGGATTTACAATATTTTATACCATCTCATGTCTGAATTACAACAGTAGCTTCAAATTAGCTGAGCCAATTTGACCCTTGTCCATCTCCCATGACTTCTCTACACAGTACAGAGATTATCACTAAGAAACATAAGTTGAGTCTTTCACTTTTGCTAAAAACTTTGAATTAGGTCCCCATTTCATTCTGAGTATAATCTAAACTCTTTACAATGACTTCAAACCCTACCTGATTCACTGTCTTTAGTGCTCAGACATCTAAAATTACTATCCCCTTTGTTGACTCTCCCTCTGCCTCCACAACCACCTCAGAGCTCCCTCCAAGTGAACCAGGCAAGCTCCACGTTTAGGATTTTGCCCTGAATCTAACTGGGCCAGTTTCTCGCACTTATCTTCATAGCAAACTCCCTTATCCCTTCAAATTTTTGGTCAAATATCAGCGTAAATAAAAGTGTAACCCACCCCTATTCCCCACATTTAATCACACACCCTTTCTTGCCCTACTTTATCTTTCAATCCATAAAAAGTCACCTTCTAATGTAAAACATCATTTATACGTTTATGCTTAGCATTATCTGTCTCCCCATCATCTCTAGAATATAAGCTCCATGAAGGCAGCTGCTTTTGGTTCACTGAAATATCTTTGGAAAATAGAACATGGCTCATTGTAAAACATCAATATATATTTTTAAGTTGAATTACATGAAAAAGAGACAAAAACATATGCTTTCACCTAAATTTAAGTGGTGGTATTAAACTGTCAATTCCCTTGGAAACAACAGGGCAAAGATAAACAGTCTTTCTTTCTTTCTTTCTTTCTTTCTTTCTTTCTTTCTTTCTTTCTTTCTTTCTTTCTTTCTTTCTTTCTTTCTTCCTTTCCTTTTTTTAATGAGCAAATTGTATAGAATTGAGAATTCACCTTTGGGCAATTTAGATCCCATGTGCTGTTTGAATTTTGATGAAGCAGTGTCTTTGTGTCAGTACACCAAACCACTCAAGCAAGCAAATCTAAGAGTCTCAAGCCAGACCTCCTTATGAAGTACATATTAAATGATCTTTGAAATTAAGCATTAATGATCATGAACAATGAAGTAAGTTTCAAATACCATATATCGGAAAGACCTTCATAGGAAAAAATGTCATTTGACTCATTTCAATAAGCATTACTAGGTTCAACAAATCAAGGGATAATATAATTTAATTTTTCATATTAATGGTTTGCAAATTTCATCTAGTTTAATGTTCACAGGCTCTCATAACTTTTGTTCACTTGGTATTTTTTTTCACTTGGTATTTTTTAATTAAACACTTATATTGTAACATTTTTCCTTTAAAGTAAAATCTTCCTTGCATTTTGCAAATAAAAGTTACATGCTGCAATATTCAAATGACGTATTATGCATCTGCTCCATCAACATATCAGCAGATTTGCTATGGAAACAGTACGTGTTGTCTTGGTTGTGTCTCAAACCTCATTGAGTATTACATACAAAAAGCTGCCAAGTAGTAATTTGGTACAATCTCACCTTCCTTTTCCTGTCCTTTGCATTTCGTCATAAAGAGGAATTGAAACGTAACTCTGAGCAAATGCCCACTGCAAAATCATTCCTTTCCCTTTTGAGTAATGGTCTTCTGAGAGTGAAAATGTGAAATGATGAGAAGTTTAGAATATGCTTTAACTCATTCTTAAAAGGTTATAATTGCATCATTATTTGGGTTAAAATCAAATCAAAGCTTTCATTCTTCACGTTAGCCAGATTAGTGTCAAATAAATGTGATACAATATTTGTTTCAACACTTAATGATAATATGTTATTGTAAACCTATTATTTAATGACTTTCAAATTTACCTCATGCTTGAATATTTATTTCTTTAAATGTCAACCTATCCTTTAAACTATTGCCCATGTAAAATGAGAAACAGACTATCTGATCTCAGGAAATGTGTCTCAAATGACTGTGTAAACATTGCAATCAGGATGTAAAGGGTCGGAAAATCAACTGCATGCTTTCAGAATGTAATCTGCAGCACTTGATCTGAAGTATCAACCCAGAAGCACAGAAAAAGGAAATCGTTTCAATAACATAAGGAATGTTTCATAGTATTTTTATTTTGCATTTCAATACCAAGAGGAATCTAAGAAATGTTGCTGGTAGCCTTAAAGGTTTCAGCCTTCACATGATCATTCATTGTTTAAAATATTTTCAATTCAATTAAAGCCAGTAAAATTATCATCATAGTAAATTGTTATCAATTTGAATAGACAAACACACCTACATCTCCTACCCCTGGAACAATTCCTCTTTGTCTATAGGTTTGTGTCATTGTCTCTGAAATCTTTCAGTGGTATACTGTCACCTATATGCTTGAGACATCTACAATTCAAGTATACTGTCAAAACAGGACAGTAAAAAGAGATTTAATCTTTTGAAAATGTAAGAAAAAATAATTAAGTCTAATAATTGCATAAAGAAACTAAAATCCCCACCATATACCAATTAAAATTTCCCATTCTAAACATAATATGTTCAGTGGTGACAAATTATACATTTTTCAGTTACATTTTTGTTTTCAGTTAAATTTTGTCAGTGTGTAAATTTGAGAATTTTAAATAATGAAATTTCTTCAATGGCTACTAAGTTCTGTATACTCAAAACTTAAATGTTGTCAACTCACGGTCCTATTTAATAATACTTTATGGCTTCTTATTAACTGTAAATGATTTTTTAATTTTAAAAAACTAGTTGAAAATAATTGATGTTATTATTATAATTATTATTTCTCCTGGAGGGATCTTTGAGAAACTGATCAAATTTCAGGGAATCTCTACATATCTCTAGGTATCTCTAGATATCTATATATCTCACCATACATAAGAATAGCCAGCAATTGTTGATATAACAATCCAAAAATAATTTTCAGTGCCCTTTTATTTAGACAACATTTTTCCAGGTCTGTTTATTTAAGCCAATTTTTAAATCCTAATTTTATGTTCAATCTCTCTTCCCACAAGAACATCAACTTCCATGTGGGTTCTTAGTTTAGGAAAAAGAAATTTCAGCCTCCTTCAGACTTTTTTTCCTAAAAACAACAACAACAAAGTCCTACTGGATGGTTTTCTTTTATCTAAATAGGGCTAAATATCTTATAATAAATTACTACTATACGATATTTTAGTGAGGTATGTTTTTTAGCATATGATATGTAAAATATTATTTTTTTAAAATGATGTATTTCAGTGATTTAAGTGGAATAAAGAAAAGAAGATAAATATATTTTCTGGAAAAATGAATATATTTAAAGAACAAAAAACAACAACAGATACTGGAGGGGACTTAACACTTGGAAACAAGGAAAAATATAGGGTCCTGGTGAGTTTCTCATTTATTTTGTATTTAGCTTTTTTTTTAAAGATTTTATTTATTTATTTGAGAGAGAGAGAATGAGAGATAGAGAGCACGAGAGGGAAGAGGGTCAGAGGGAGAAGCAGACTCCCCACTGCGCAGGAAGCCCGATGTGGGACTCGATCCTGGGACTCCAGGAACATCACCCGAGCCGAAGGCAGTGGCACAACCAACTGAGCTACCCAGGCGCCCTTGTGTTTAGCTTTTAACCTGAGACAAGTCTAGAGTTACATGTGACAGGACTGTCAAACCTTCAGTAGTAAAACCTGCAGCCTCATTTTTTTAACAAAGCAGAAGACAGGGTTAATAGGAATCACTGATATTAGAAACCGGAGAGAAAAATCTAGGAAAGGAAAAAGCCAAGGAAGGGGAGTTCCAAATTCTGTGTATATATTCAGCCCATCGACCTCTGAATCACACAAACACAAGACTAAAGTTCAAAACATAAGATGAAATTTGAGCTGTCTCTAACTACAAGGAAGAGTTTTATAATTGAATTGTCAATTTAATTGCCCACTAAAAGCAGAAAATATTAGCATTCTTTGGAAAACTATACCAGAACTCAGATTTTCTACATCATAGCATTCAAAATGTCCAGGATCTGATTCAAACTTACTAAATATATCAAGACACAGGACAGTATTATCAATTCTCAAGAGAAAAAAATAATCGGAAGAGTCAAAAATCTAGATGATGTAGATGTTGACATTAGAAGATAAGGAATCCAAAACAACTATTTTAATTATTCATCTTACAGAATCTTCCTCTTCTCTCAAAGTCAACTTTTGAGGCCGAGCAGAAGAGTCAGAGAAAGAAACACTATACAATTATACGTTTGTGTTGAAAGGAAGGAAAGATATTGCATAAACTTGTTGGTCAGATCTCCCAGTTGGCTTACAATAAGCCTATGGCTTACTGATATTCACCTACTCTCTGTATCCTAAGCAGTACTAGGAATAATTCAGGATTTCTTCTAGCAGCATGATTTTTATATTCAGTTTTCTTGAAATTCCAAAAATCTTACACCAGAAGAAATATTTTCTCCAGAGTCTTGCAGAGGGTAGCTCAACTGGATCACCTGATGAAAAATATCTGGTTAATGGGCTAGTTTCTGTACCCATGCTTCATCTTCAAAGCACTCAGCAAAATCTGTTTTTCTTTTTTCTCGTATGTATTCATATATTTTACCTTTCAGCTCAACACCTAAGTGGAAAACTCAGCTCTTGATAACCTACTGGATTTTTACCAGCAGAGATTTTGTGTCTTAAAAGTGAGGTTTTCAGGCATTTTTTCTTAAACATAGTCAGATCAACTAGTTTTTAATTTAATAAATGTGAGCTTTTTTGTAGCATCATTCACAATTTTTAAATTTAATCTCCAAAGATTTTGGCAATAGCATCTCTCTGCAAAGAAATCCGTATTGGGAAGAACGAGAATTTGCTTTGTTCTATAGGAGCTGCTATTCTATAGTTCAGTGTTCTCTACATTTTACCATTGCCACATTTACAAGTTGTTCCTCACCACCTTTCCCTTCAGACTGTTTCCAACAGAAATCAATGACTGGGATTATCAACACATGTAAAACTTATTGATAAGAAGATTTCGCTGTAAAGACTAAACTGGGGGGATTCCTTGTTCACGTGGAAGCAAAATGACTTCTAATTCTGTCATTCTTCATCAGTAAGCACCTCAGATATGTCTGCAGGCCTAGACACAGCATCCTCCTGTTGACCCAACACTTGACTTTAAAGAAGACAAAACTGTGTTCTCAGACATGTTTGCCAAACATAAATACTTACTGAATATAAAAGAAAAGCACAAAAATAACTCATTTTTTAAAAATCCCCAAATACGAAGACTTCCCAATGTAATTCACTTTTGACCAATATAATTTGTTGACTTGCGGTATTTACAAGAGCAAACTTGTGGGAGAAAGTGTTTGTTGGGAGAGGAGCAAAGTTACGGGGCATAAAAATTCCTTCTTTAGAAACAAAATTGTTCTACAATTTTCTGTTAGACCAATGAAGTTCCTTTCCCCTTGTAAGTCAGTAGAAAGTGCATAGGGAGTGTTGGGAGAAGTAATTCAGGAGGGAGAGGCCAATTACATCAGCCTTCTATCCTCTGAGACTGTATTCAACCAAAAGCAACAGGATCTCACCATAAATTACATAAATTCATCCTCTGGAGATGAAATACCTGTAACAAATTTGCTAATGGTGTGGCTTGGTACCTCTCCATTATTATTCATACTTTCTAATTTGGGGTCCTGTTCTCTTCTCCCACCTTCAGCACTTTATTTGTCCTAAATGACCTATCAAAATATGTTCCACACAGTTTTTTTCCTAAGAATAATTCTGATGTTAGTTGTGAGAGGGGTTCTCCCTACCTTACACAAGTTACATTAACTTCTCTGTAATAAGTGGGGTCCGTCAGGGTACATAACACTCAAACATCAGTATAGGAGGAAGTTTGGCTACTGAAAAAGCCAAAAGGTGAAACCTTTTGAACTTATCACATGGACCCAATGTTCAGAGTTGTTCCTGTTTTCATAGAACCAAGTCAAGCATTTCTTCTCTGAAACATACAATTATAGCAATACAGACTGAAAACAAGCTAGTGTTTATATAAAAAATATATCACTGGAGGGGTGCCTGGGTGGCTCAGTCGGTTAAGTGTCTGCCTTCAGCTCAGGTCATGATCCCAGGGTCCTGGGATGGAGGCCCGCACCGGGCTCCCTGCTCAGTGAGGAGCTTGCTTCTCCTTCACCCTCTGCCTATGCTCTGCCTACTTGTGCTCTCTCTCTTTCTCTCTGTCGAATAAATAAAATCTTTAAAATATATATATTATATATACATAATATATATATATGTATACCACTGGAGATAATATTTGGAATGATGGGAATCAGTATATATAGGCATGCCAATATGTAATACAAACCACAGACAGCTGAAATATTGGTATAATATGTTACATGCTTCTATATACGTATATATGTACACTGTGTGTGGGTGTGTACGAAGACAAAGCGAGAAGGACATCTTAGTTTTCTATTGCTGCTATAACTAATTACTACAAACCAAAGGCTTAAAACAATAGAAATTTATTATCTTATAGTTTGGGAGGTCTGAAATCTCACTGACTAAAAGAAGCAAAATTATATTCCTTTTGGATTCTGTAGGGGAAAATCCTTTTCCTTGCCTTTTCCAGCATTTAGAGACTCTTCTTCTTTGGCCATGGACCCCTTCTTCCATCTTCAAAGTCAGCAATAGACGGCTAAGTCCTTCTAACATCACATCAGTCTGAAACTGCTTCTGCCTTCACATTTCTTTTCTTCTCATCTTATACCTATATCAATCTATATCTAAATTGAATCAATAGCATAATTAAAGGCTTGAGATTTGGTAACATGATTGGTACCCTCAATTTTCTAAGACAAATATAAAATGTAGTTAATCACCAAGTATATGGAATAATGAAAGGGCTGAAAATTAAGGATGAGTCCATTGAGGCTATTGTTTTCCCCTTTACTTGATTTTTTTTGGCACCATCTAGAGGGAGGATTTGTGGTGGTGAGAGAAGTTTGGACCAGAACAGTATATGGCAAAATTTTATATCAAATATAAAAAATAAACATTCCACAATGCATATATCCTAAAAGAAGAATCCTTATTTTTCTGGTTTCGATAACAGACTTACTTCTTTTTTTAAAAAAATCATTGTTAATAGTATAAAGAGACAGAATCTTCAAGACCCCGTGTCCCCTTTTAATTTCAACAATGACTTCCTTTGTGATATGAATAATACACATTTGACAAGGGAAAGCAACAGAAAAAATAAATGCTAAAATGTAATTAATCTTTAGTCTATTTAACCTCATAACTCAGAAATCAACTGCTAAGTATGTTTAGAATTCTTATTTATATTTAAATTGCATTCCCATGGTCTTTTGACTGAAAGTGTGTATTAACAGTGAAAATTGCCTTATATTAACAGGATTTTATTTCCATGTATGCCACCACTTAAAAAACAAACATTAAACAAAACGATGTTGATTCTCATTATTAGAGATTTCATAAGAAGTAAAAGAGGTAAATCAAAGAAAAAATGTAGACATAAATTCTGTTTCATTTTCTCTTTTTCTTCATTGGACTTCAAATTCCATTTCAGAGTGCATTTGATGATTTTATTTAAGAAAAAAGAGCTTAAGAACCAATATAATATCTAGTTTGGGAATTTACTCCAGCCTAAGGAAACAAAGCAATTTAAAGTTAATTCAAGTTACTCCTTCTTTAAAAGTAGATATCTATCTCCTTAGGGAATGAGTTTATTGTTTTGTCTGGGTTAGACTTAGTTTTTCCCAAGATGGGATTTACCAAAATTTTTAAAAACTTACATTAATTATATTTTCATAAAAAATTTGATAGAACATTATTTCCCAAATTTAAAAGTATCTATACAATTATGTGATCATTAAAAAATCATATGATTTGGGCACCTGGGTGGCTCAGTTGGTTAAGCGACTGCCTTCGGCTCAGGTCATGATCCTGGAGTCCCTGGATCGAGTCCCGCATCGGGCTCCCTGCTCAGCAGGGAGTCTGCTTCTCCTTCTGACCCTCTCCTCTCTCGTGCTGTCTATCTCTCATTCTCTCTCTCTCAAATAAATAAATAAAAAATCTTAAAAAGAAATCATATGATTCTAACTTAGTATGCTAGCAACAGGAGTGCCAGAGGCCTTCACTCATTAAAGCTGACCCATGAATTACCTTTTGAATAAGAGTCTGAAAAGAGAATGAGTGTGGGGTATAATGTCTTTTATCTGTACATGGAAATATATAAATTCTCAGATGTGAGAACAAATGATTTATGTATAAAAGTGAGCTATCTCAAAAGACAGCAGGTTAAGTAATGATTTTATTGGCAGAGCAAATGAGAGTCAGCACAGTTGTCCTAAATAAGCAGTGATTAATTGAAATTTTGCTTACAAATAAACATTGTTCCTGAAAAAAAAAATCATTAGATTTGGAGGCCTTGGGAAAAGAATAAAGTGTTTATTTTACATTTAAAGTGGTTAAGTTCTTTTTTTTTTTTTAAGATTTTATTTATTTGTGAGAGAGAGAGAATGAGAGAGAGAAAGCACATGAGAGGGAAGAGGGTCAGAGGGAGAAGCAGACTCCCCGCTGAGCAGGGAGCCCGATGTGGGACTCGATCCTGGGACCCCAGGATCATGACCTGAGCCGAAGGCAGTCGCTTAACCAACTGAGCCACCCAGGCGCCCCTAAAGTGGTTAAGTTCTTGAGTGGAATAATAACAGGCCACTACATAGAGCTACATAATGTTCATTGCCTAATTTATTTTGGTCAATCCAATTTTATTGAACACTTGTTTATCACTGAAAAACTCCTAAATTGTAAGGACATACACTGAATTCTGAGATAAAGATATGCAAACAGAACTAGTGAAGCGCAGGTGGTAACATTTCAGACATGGTTTCATGGAAGACACAGCATGTATTGTGGCTTGAAAGATGAGCAGAGATCGAAAGCTAAGGAAAGTTGAAAAAGGTGCTCCAAGGGAGCAAGGGAACAAGGGCTGAAAGGAAACTACTAATTATCAAATTTAAAGAAAAAAATAAAATATGGATGTAGTCAGAAACAGTAAAAAAAAGTAAGGGATTGTTTTCTAAATGAGAAGAGAGGCTTTCCCTGCCAACCCGAGTTGGATCATTAAGATGGTAGATTTATTACAATAAGATTTTATTTTAAATATGTGATTTTGATATTTAACTTCTTAATTCATTATCCAAGTGAAGTATAACATAGGAAGAGCCAAAAATTTTAGTTTGGGAAATAGAAATCTACAAATGATAACTGGTATCATGAGACTTAATTAAGACTTTAAGAAAAGAGGAAAAAATGAGAACAAATACATAGATCAGGAGACTATAGGAAGCAGGCATGATATGCCATCTTAAACAAGCAGGTAGCATTTGGAACTGGCAGAAATTATTAAAATCAGGTTAAAATTAAAATGTGAAACGATGTATTTTATTCAAAAGTGTATCTACTTAATTTTCAGTTTTCATAAATGTTTATATGAACCTCTTTAAACAAAATCATTTATTTCATTTTCTACAAGTTTGGACTACATTAAATTTTTCATCCATTTGATCATATAATTCTCATAATTCTCATAAAGGTAATTCTGAATAAATGTAATGAAATACATGATTCAGATATATATGAGAAGCAAAGAATCAGATACATCACTTCTAATTCCACTTTAATCCATTCTGTCTACCTAAATTTCAGACAAGTGGTTAGAAATCACAGAGGTCATAGCAATAAAGTAATGAAAAAAGAGAAATGAAAGTAATAAAAATCCCAATTTTTGCACAGAACAATTCCTAAAGGTAATTAGTTCCAACAAACTGCTCTCCTGTTCCTTTATGGTCATTAGTCATAACTTTGATTTTTCCAAATACTTAAAGTGTATGCAGTGTTTTAAAAAAGGCTTTTAATATGCAACTCATCATATAAGTAAATAAACTGCTCATGTTCACTGTATTATTTTGAGCCATTCTTTGATAATTTGGAAAGGAAGTCATAATTCTCATTTATATATATCAAATTAATATTTTCTCAAATATAGTAAAATAGTAAAAAATATGATTTAATGACAAGGTATTTTATTTTGCGATACAAATATTGATGGTGTTATTGTTGTCTTACATCTTTATTTCATTCACTTTTAATTTATACCTCTTGGTTTTATTTCAGTTGTTTGGTAAGATTCGACATTCTTAGGCTTTGTGTTTATTTGATTTATTTTTGGGGAGGGGGACAGAAATAATGTCAATACAAATCATGAATTTACTAAAAAGAGACAATTCAGAAGGCATTCCACAATTCTAGTGGCCTGTATTTTTATTTTACCACAGATATAATTCATAAGCGGTAAAAAACTTGTCAACATTCTTACATGTACCATGTTAAATTACATAGTACACATTAAAATCAGCAATCTGTCATTATAATTAAGTTATATTTTGATCACATTTTTGAAATAATAAAATTAAATCTCACATTCATCAACTGTATCAAATAACTACACATGCATATTCATATGTAAATATATGTAAATAAAACAGAAAACAATAGATGTATACTTTTGAAATAGAAATTCTACCTATAAACAACTTTTCTGAACCCAAATATCTTTTTCACTTTATAGTATCATTCACTGAGAAAATAGTTTTTAGTGGTTTGTATTCATCCAGCTATAATCTTTAAAATAAGTGTTACTTTCTTTGATGGGGTACCTGGGTGGCTCAGTCAGTTAAGATTAAGCGGCTGCCTTTGCTTCAGGTCATAAACCTAAGTGCTGGGATCCAGCCCCATGTCTGACTCTCTGCTCAGTGGGGAACCTGCTTCTCCCTCTCCCTCTGCCTGCCACTCTCTCTGCTTGTGGTCTTTCTTTCTCTCTCCCTGTTAAATAAATATATAAAATCTTTTTTTAAAAAAAGTGTTACTTTTTTTGAGCATATTTTTTAAAAGATTTTTATTTATTTTAGAGAGAGAGAGAGAGGGCACCTGGGTGGCTCAGTTGGTTAAGCGACTGCCTTTGGCTCAGGTCATGATCCTGGAGTCCCAGGATCGAGTCCCACATCGGGCTCCCTGCTCAGCAGGGAGTCTGCTTCTCCCTCTGACCCTCCCCCCTCTCGTGCTCTCTATCTCATTCTCTCTCTCAAATAAATAAATAAAATCTTAAAAAAAAAGAATTAGAGAGAGAGCGTACATGGGCACTAGTGCATAGGAAAGCTGGGGGAGGGGCAGAGGGCGAAGGAGAGAGAATCTCAAGCAGACATCAACTGGAGCGCCTGAGCCTGAGGCAGAACTGTATCTCATGACCATGAGATCATGACCTGAGCCAAAATCAAGAGACAGATGCTTAATAGACTATGCCAGCCAGGCGCCCCAAGCATATTTTTTTAAAGATTTTTAAAAATTTATTTGACAGAGAGAGAGATAGCAGAGAGCAGGAACACAAGCTGGGGGAGTGGGAGAGGGAGAAGCAGGCTTCCCGCCTGATGCTGGGCTTGGTCCCAAGACCCTGGGATCATGACCTGAGCCAAAGGCAGACACTTAACGACTGAGCCACCCAGGTGCCCTGACCCAAGCATATTTTTATGCTCTCTTAGAATAATGTGATTTTATAAAAACTTTCTTTGTTCTTTTAAGGCACAAAAAGTAACAGAATCATTTGATATTCTTAGACATCCTTATCTTTGCACAACAGAAAAGCTAAAGCAGTTTAGGTGATACTGAAGTTATTATTAACGGATGGATTCATTACCATTGTATGTTCAAATTGTTCAACTTTTGCTCTATAAAGATATTAGGAGAGAGAAAATGGCTGAACAGGAGGATAATATAGAAGTTAATATACAGAATAATATGCACTGTGTTAAAACACATAAACATGCAGAATGTGAACCCAAAGCAAAAATAATACAAGCCTAGCCTGAGTGATTCTAGCAATTTCAATTAGGAAATAATATCAAATATGATGTTATCTGGAAATATTCAATGCTAATTTAACATCTTTGGTTATTCATTTGATTAAATTTCAGAAGCATTCTTTAATTTTAGAAAAAAATACCTTTTACTTAGGTTATGAGGAATATGACTGTTAAAACGTGGTTAATAGGCCAATATTTACATCATTCTATGTGTTCCTTTGATTTGTTTTCCTAAGACTAGCTTACTATGTTATTGCCTGAAGATGCATAGTTTCACACACAAACAAACACACACACACACACACACACACACAATCTGTTCATTTTCACTTCATTACTTGGTTAAAAAACAGTTTCTCTTTGTACCAAGTTATACTACGAATTAAATATAATAGTCCCTTAGTCTGAATTTTCTTCTTTTGCTTTATAGATTTAAATAGAGAAAAATGAGAACATTACTGTTTCAGTGTTCATGGTCCTCATGGCAAGCTTTAAGCAAATATGTGTGTTTTATGATTGTTTACCCTACTCGTGTATCTGGAAAAAAAATGAACTTCCATCACAGATATTTAAAAATACATACAGATGGTCTATGACGTAAAGATGGTCAGATTTACAATTTCTCAACTTTATGATGGTGCAAAAGGAATATGCATTCAGGAGAAACAGTATTTTGAATTTTGATCTTTTCCTGGACTAGAGGTATGTCGTTGATGCTTTCTCATCATGCTGGACATGGGCCATGTGACCATGAGGGGAAACAACCTGTACACTTACAACTATTCTGTATCCATACAATCATTCTTTTTTCCACTTTCAGTACAGTATTCATTAAGTTACATGCAATAGTCAACACATTATTATGAAATAGGCTTTGTGTTTGATGATTTTGCCCAACTGTAGGCTAATGCAAGTGTTCTAAGCATGTTTAAGGTAGGCCAGACTAAGCTACAATGTTTGGTTGGTTAAGTATATTATTGCATTTTTGACTTGTGATATTTTTAATTTATAATGGATTTATTAGACATAACCCCACTGTAAGCAAAGGAAGATATGTACCTTTAAAAATATATATTTTGGAGGACACCTGGGTGGCTCAGTTGGTTAAGCATCCAACTTTAGATTTCATCTCAGGTCATGCATGATCTCAGGGTCCTGAGATTGAGCCCTTTGCCAGACTCTATGGTGGATGTGGAGTCTGCTTAAGATTTTCTTTCTTACTCTCCCTCTGCTCCCCCGCTCATGCACACACACAAGCATGACCTCTCTCTAAAAAGATATGTGTATATATATATATATTTCTTACATATAAGACAGAGACATACATATTTCATAAACCAATTGTGACTACATTTTTTACATTATCTTTTAACCAAATATTGTAACCCTAACTATATTAGTTTTGTTGAGTTTCACATTATTTCTATAACATAAGATGAATAAAATTTGAATTCTCGCTGGGTTAAAATTTTTCCAATGAACCAGCATTTTAGTTCGGTCCAAGCTTGCAATAAAGAAATATAGTAGAGGGGCGCCTGGGTGGTTCAGTTGTTAAGTGTCTGCCTTCGGCTCAGGTCATGATCTCAGGGTCCTGGGATCAAGCCCCGCATCAGGGTCCCTGCTCAGCAGGAAACTTGCTTCTCCCTCTCCCACTCCCCCTGTTTGTGTTCCCTCTCACTGTGTCTCTCTGTGTCAAATAAATAAATAAAATCTTAAAAAAATAGAAATATAGTAGAGATAGTAATTGTAATACCTAAGGCTCACATCAGAATTTGCGCTGGTGTTTTATACTGGTATAACAAAGACCATTCAAAGGAAAAAAAATGGAAGAACAAAAGTTGGATTTACTGAGGGATCTACAATAGATGGATTTTATTATTTATGTCATCTTCTATGCGAGCCAAATTTTATGACAACTTTTGACTGAAACATTTTTGTCATAAGGCATTAATGCAAGTAAAGGTGATTTTTTTAAAATTTCAGAGTATTAGGGTAAAGGGTTTTAATAAATTACAAATAGCTAAAACTTATGATACTTTGTACATAATACTATTCTATTAACCCTATTTAATTCTCAAATAATTCTATGAGTTAGGTAGTATCACCATACTATTTTACAGATGGAGAAACTGAGGTCTAGTTAAAATACTTTCCCAAGGTCATAAAGCTCACAAGTGATAAGGATGGGATTTCAACCAGGTTCTTTGGGTCCAAAGTTGTTGCTTTTAGTCAGGACACAATGTGACAAATTTGACAGCAAAATATTTTTTGTACCTCATCATGGATGTCAAGAATCCAAATAAGTTATGTAATTACTAATTGTTGAATATTGTTAAATATAATGGTTTTGAGGCTTTTCCACAATCTATTAAGCACTTTTGTACTTTCATTTGATTTTCAATGATTTCTTTTATTTCTCCACTTATTACTAAGCTAATTCTTTTTCATTGGAGAACCAGATTTTTGTACATTTTCCCTTTTAAGAATGGACTCTAGAGTTCTATCATAACCTAGGAACTCCCAACCACTTATTTGTATTGCAAAAAGTATGATGACCCTCGTGAAATAGACCTGCAGGCAAATATATAGTGGCAAATGACCATCTTTATGACGTTAAGAGAACCATGAGTAAATTTTATATGCAACTTAATGTAAATATTTGTTGTGCTATTATCTCCAATTTTAGATCCACATGGTATCACAATGAATTTTTTAGCATCTGGAAATATCTTTTGTTTTTGGTTAAGTGTTTCTTTAAGAATATAGCCTTGTTGTTTTTTTAAATGGAAATTAAATCTCTATTTATGGTAACCTGGAATATATTGCAGGATGTAATATACTAAAAGATGATTCTGTTCCTGATCCTTGCAGGTTTAAATAGTAAGTTTAATTATGAACTAGACTTACTTACCATAAAGTGGCTTTCTTTTACTATGCAAAATTTTAATAATATTGTCACTTACACATTTTAAAAAGAGGGAGAGTGATAAAACAAACGAAAAGCATTCACTAGATAACATTCTACTCTCACAGTTTTATAGTCATTGCCCATGTAGTAAAGGGAGTGGGGGAGGGATGAAAAGACCATGTAAAAATACAGGAGTTTTTAAAATTATTTACTTTTATATATAATAAAACCTTTATTTATATAAAATATATAATTATTTATATATATAATTTAACACATACATGTTAGTAGCAAGTCAATTTATTTAGTGTAACCAACTGCTTTGTACCATACACATATAAACACAAGCAAGAATTGGAAAGTTGTAGCACAAAAGTAAAAACAAAATACATTAAAATAACTTAATAAATGTCCATCCCAGACTATGGCCATGATGAGTGCTTACAGTGATTATATTGCAGGCTCAGAGAAATTATTTCAACGGCCTATATTTTGAGAGCATTTGAAACATGGTAATGGGTTACTAGGACAAAATGTGAAACATGGCTTAATGCTCAAAACATTCAGGAAGCACTGCAGAAACAATTCACAAAGAGAGGAAGGGGATATGAATTTACCAAATAATTCAATGTTTTTTCAGGCTAGAGAATTTACCGTTTCAAGATAAAATAAATATTTTGTAACTGTCACTAAAAAAAAAAAATAACATGTAATCCAATTATACGATAGATCACAAGTAACATAAAAACCAACAAAACTAACAAAACAACTGTTTTGTGTCTCCTTTATACCTAATAAAAATGATTTGAACTGGGGCCCCTGATTCTACATGATACAGGGTTAGACTTTTCTGTTTTTTTTTTTTTTTAAGATTTTATTTATTTGACAGAGAGAGACACACAGCGAGAGAGGGAACACAAGCCGGGGGAGTGGGAGAGGGAGAGGCAGGCTTCCCGCTGAGCAGGGAGTCGGATGCAGGGCTCTATCCCAGGACTCTGGGATCACGCAGGACCTGAGCGGTAGGCAGACGCTTAACGACTGAGCCACCCAGGCGCCCCAGGGTTAGACTTTTGAATCAATCCGGAGGTTATGGGACAATATGAACAGAAGTGCCAGTTTTAGAGCAGTACTTTTCTAAGTGTCTTGGAAAGATCCAGAGTGGGTGTCATGAGCTGGGAAACAGTTGGAATGTTTTAACATGTTTTCCCTATACCAATACTTAAAAGAGTAGGGACTAAAGTTAGGTCCAATTCTCTCCTTTCCATTACAGCAACACATAGCCATAACCACACTTGTAATCACAGGCACATTTCTTAAATAAAACAGACTTGAAATCAGGCAGAATTTTATGGTTCACTAATGTATTATTCAATCCATAAAATGGACATTGAAGAGTGGCTCTAATATTCCATTTGTGGTATCAAAAATTATTTAATTAATATTTTGACAGAAAATAAAGAACAGGGGCACCTGGGTGGCTCGATCGTTAGGCGTCTGCTTTCAGCTCAGGTCATGATCCCAGGGTCCTGGAATCGAGCCCCACATCGGGCTCCCTGCTCGGCGGGATGCCTGCTTCTCCCTCTCCCACCCCCCCTGCTTGTGTTCCCTCTCTTGCTGTGTGTCTCCCTCTGTCAAATAAATAAATAAATAAAATGTTTAACAAAAAGAGAAAATAAAAAAAAAGAACTTAGAAATGGGAACAGTACTGAGTGTCTAACAGGGGCAAATCTAATAAACAAGAAAGCAAGAGTTTTTCCATGTGTTGATGGATTTCTATTGCTTGCTCTGAAAATCTTTTACTGCCATCAGAGCCACTATAAGCAGTGCTATCAAAATAAATGGTAATTAAGCTTTGATTTTCTATATGCATGAAGTCAATACGCCAAACAAATACAATAGCTTCCCTTACGCTTTTGCAATTTAATATATTTTCTTCTTGAAATTCCTAGAAAAAGTTTGATATTAGAGAATTATTCTCACTGTTATAATCAGAAGCTAAAGGATAAATTGAACTTACTGAGAATGTGTGCATTTTGTTTACTTATATAAAACCTTAAAGGAAACAGAGAATATTATAAGCTTGATTCAGACCTTGCATTTTTTAAATATTACCTTACAAAAGAGTGAAATCCTTTTTTTATTTTTTTAGTTTTTGTAAAGGCATAGCATGTACTTCAAATTCCACAAAAATAAATCAGTTAATGAGTATCCACCATTTAACAAGCACATCTTCTAGAAATAGAAACACTAATAATGTGCAAAAAGGTCACTACCTCTTCTTTTTTTTTCCTTTTTTGGTTTGAGAGGTAGACTTGTAATTAAAAAAAAAAAAAAGAAAGAGAGCAATGCTTAGGTTTTCCAGACATAATATAAAAATTTACAAGATACAGAATTAGGAAGAAGGGAAGAGTTTTTCTTTTTTTTACAAATTTTTATTTAAATTCTAGTTAGTTAACATATATGGTAAAATTGGTTTCAGGCATAGAATTCAGTGATTCATTAATTACGTATAACTCACAGTGCTCATCACAAGTGCCCTCCTTAATCCCCATCACCCATTTAGCCCATTCCCCACTCACCTCCCTCCATCAACCCTCAGTTTGTTCTCTATCATTAAGTCTCTTATGGTTTGGAAGAGAGTTTCTAACTCTATAGAAAATTCAGGTAAGGGCTGATTAAAGAGGTGATACCTGTAAAGTGATTATTGTAATGTTACTGTGCTTTCCCCAAAGGGGGGCGGGAAGTGTATGCACAGAACATGAAACTGGCATTTATATGAAAAAGAAAAGTTGTGGAAATCATGAATGATGAAAAAACCTGCACATAATATTCAGGAGCTTGTGTCATTTTTGGAAGTATTGAATGACATTAAATAGGTAAATATGGGTAGAATAGATAATACATTTTGTAGGAGATTCATTTTGGAACAGCAACCTGTAAGGATAAGGTTAGAATATATTAAGACTTTTTATTGATGTCTATATTAAAGATTATATATAATATTATCTATGTTGAATATTATATTAAAACCTATATTAAGGGGCTCCTGGGTGGCTCAGTCTGTTAAGCATCTGCCTTCGGCTCAGGTCATGATTCCAGGGTCCTGAGTTTGAGCCCCGCGTTGGGGGTCCCCACTCAGCGGGGATTCTGCTTCTCCCTCTCTCTGCCTCTTCCCCTGTTCATGTTCACTCTCTCTCTCTTTCTCACTATCTCTCTCTTTCTCAAATAAATAGATAAATAAATAAATTATTTTAGATAAATAAATAAAGCCTATATTAAGACAACATAGATTTACATAAAAGTATTGAATCATTTAAAGCTAAAGAATTTGGTTGTTTGTTTCATTTTGTTTTCTCTCAACATTAAATGTTCTATTTTGCTTACATCATTTCTGAGGAGAATTCCTCTTATTGTTCCTCTATAAGTAAGGTGAGTTTTTATTTCCTCTGAATTCTTTCAAGATTTTTTCTTTGACTTTGATTGTAACTTGAAAATAATATGCCTAGGTGTAGGGTTTTTTATTCCTTTGTTGTTACACTTACCTTCCTTTTTTTTTTTTACACTTATCTTTGAGCTTGCTGGATCTGTGGTTTGGTGTCTGACATCAATTTGGGGGAATTCTCGGCCACCCTGTTTCAAATATAATTTCTGTTCTTTTCTTCTCATTTTGGTATTCCATTACATGTATGTTACAGCTTTTGTAATTGTCTCACAATTATTACATATTCTGTTCCTCTTTTCTCACTCTTTTTTTCTCTTTGCTCAAGAGACAGAAGCTCAGATTGTCTTTGCTCAACTGTATCCAGTCTAAAATATTACCATCAAAAACAAAAAACAAAAAAAAACTAAAAAAATAAAAATATTCATTTCTATTATAGTGTTTTTGATCTCTAGCATTTCTTTGGTTCTCAGAATGTCCACGTCTATTTTTTTTTTTTTTTTTTTTTTTTTTTTTTTATGAGAGGCAGAGGGAAAAGCAGGCTCCCAAGGAGCAGGGAGCCCGATGCAGGACTCGATCCCAGGACCCTGGGATCATGACCTGAGCCGAAGGCAGACACTTAACCATCTGAGCCACCCAGGGACCCCTCCATGTCTCTGTTTACATTGCCCATCTGTTCTTGCATGTTGTTTACTTTATCCTTTAGAGCCCTTAGCATTTGAATCATAGTTATTTTAAATTCCTGGTCTGGTTATTCCAATATCCTTGCTGTATCTGAATCTCATTCTGATGCTTGTTCTGTGCTATTTGCCTTTAGTATGTCTTATAATTTTCTCTCAATAGTCTTACATGATGTACTAGGTAAAGGACCTACTGTAAATAGTCCTTTAGCAATGTAGTAGTAAGGTGTGGGGAGTGGGGAAGCATTCTTTACTCCTATGATTAGGTCTCAGTCTTCTAGTGAGTCTGTGCCTCTGGTCTGTGCACTTCACTAGTGCATCTCAGTATCACCTACCCCCACACACAACTTAGTTGGGAGAATGGTGGCCTGGAATCATCTATTTCTCTTCTCCCACATGGGTATCTAGAAAAAGCCAAAGTTGGGTATTTCCTTTCCCCTGAGTCAGTTAGTTTCTGATGCAATGTCAACTGGTTGAGCTCTGGTGAAGCAGTTTCTCCTGAGAGCAGACCATTTTTAGAATAGAATGCTATGGCTTCTCTCAAAATGGTTTCTTTCACCTCCCTCTGCCAGAAGCATGAGATTTTTCTCTGATACTGGATGTGAGACTCAGTAGAGTTCCTTCCACAAGGTAAAAACTCACAAAAGTGTGTCTCCTCTCCATGACTGCATTTCTATCTAGATGGTTCTTTTTCCTGGAGTTTTTATCTCTCAAATTTCTTCACACTGAGACTCCAGAAATTAATCAATTATGATTCAGGTTTTCCTACGTTAGCAGTGGTTCCCATGGAGGTTACTGCTAGTGGGTTTATGTTCTAGTACAGTATAATTCTCTATATCCCCCTGTTGGTCTATCTGATTTGGGGGACAGCGGTTTGCCTGGTGACCTAATTTCTCTTACAGAGCTAAGAAGAATTGCTAATTTTTCAGTTTGTTCAGTTTTTTACTTATTGTTAGGACAGAGTGGTGACTTCCAAGCTCCTTACATGCTGAACCAGAAAGTGGGACTCTGGGACTTTATTTCATCCCTGCAGGTGCCCACATTGAAAGATAAATCTGATTAAATGACTCCATGCACTAGATGTAGCCAGAAAGCTCAGTCATCTCGGCACCAGAGGGAAGCTAGTGAATTGGAGAAGTGGTTCAATACGCAGGGTTATTGTGGCAAAAACTAATACATTAAGTAATAGGAAGTATGTTCTGTTTTCATTTTCACACATGCACAAAAACAATAATAGTGAAAAGTAACCTTGAAAAACAGTATTTAGAAAGCTAGAGATAGATCTAAAGGAAAAGAGAAAAAAGAGTAGTCTTTTATGTTATGTATAAAAGAGGCTTCAGTTAATGAAAGAAGATGGAGGAAGACAAAATTACTAAATAGAAAAGGAATCAAAGAATTCTGAAGCTGAAGGAATCTTGGGGATAACTCATTTCAACTTTTTAATTTCTCACAGATGGAAATTAATAATCAGAGTTATTTGTTCTAAATATTGCCATTTAATGTCATGCCTGAACTCATCATACATATTATCTGACTTTTATCCAAGTGAGCATTTTAATATATTATATTTTTTCTTAAAAGAAAAATCAGTAGTATTCAATTATTTTTCTATATATTAAATCATATCTTTTTTAAATATAATGTTAGTTTTAATAAATGATGATATGAATATTAAACCATTCCATGAGTGTCATGCCAATTAAACAAAATATCAGTCCAATAAAGCTCTAGCTCTTCTTTATGTTGAAAACTTAGACTAAAATCTTAGTTATAGAGCAAGACAACTTTGAGATGGTAGATAAAGCTTGCTTACTCTGAAAAATAAAAGGAAGGAATGAAACATAATATTCACCAATCCGACAAACATCTTCCTCTTTCAAGCATATAATTTAAATCTATTCAAATTTAAGTGATATAGTGATTTAATATGCATAAATATATTGAAGATATTTATAATATTGAAATTAGCTTTGGAAACAACCAAAAGAAAAACTGAAACCAATGCATCTCATGAGTAAACGGACACGCAAATAAAAAGTGTTAATGATTTTAGAACATCTTGATGATAATATCTACTCCTCTGGCAACTCAGTTCAGCAGAAAAGTGCAGAGTTAAAATCGCTAATGATTCTTAAATATGCAGATAGAACATAACCTCACCATTGACTTAGTTCATGAGATTAAAGGATTGGTGGAATTTGATATATCTAAAACATTTTAAATAGCATTACCTCTCTAGTCTGGCAAATATTGACAACCAGGAATTCTTAAACTGCATTGAGATGAAAGGTCATAAAGAATGAGTCTGTCACTCTCTCTTCCTCCTGCCCAATACTCACACGTGTCTTGGTCCTATATATGAGTACTTCCATAGGATATCTTCTTTATTATTTGCCAATATATACTTGACTACATGATTCTTTTTTTTCTGATCTTTTTTCCTTCATTCCACTACTAAATTGTATTACTTTTCTCGATCTGATTAATATTGTTAACTTAAGTTTACATGTCTATTCCACTAACTGATCAAAATTTTTACCCTCCATTCTGGATGCCAAGAATTCTCATTGGCATAAATGGCACATATAATTAATCAAGGGAATAGTCATCAATAAAGCAAATCATTAAGCAGAAAACAACAACAAAAATCAATATATATACAATAACTAAATGGAAATGGAGAATGACTAGTTAATATTTATGTATGTCAGCCTAGCCTTGGTTCCAACCATTGTAAGTGCTTTATTCTTACATCTAACTATTGCTACTTTTTAGTCATCTAAAAACTCAGGATCATTTTGAAACAGAAAAAACAAAATCTTGACTTTTATCTATTCTTCTCTATTGTTCCCTTTCCTTCCCTTCTGAAACAATTAAATCCAAAAACTACTATTTGCAGTTAACAAAGGTAGGCAGATATTTTCATGAAGGGGAATAGTGAAAATTCCCAGCAGCCTCATGGGAGTTTAGAGGACAAGCTGAGGGAGGAAGACTTCTAAATGGAAGACTAACTTAGCGGATGGGATGTTCAAGGTCATAGAGAGAAAGGGGGGGTGTCCCTGAGATGTAAAGGGCAAAGGTGGATGTTGGGGTGTTAGAGCATGAATGGGGTCATCAGGGAGTTTGCAGAGTAGACTGCAGCTTTTACCTACAAGAGGAGATGGGTGAAATTCATCAGGATTGGTCAAGTAAACCAATAAATGAACATATGTGGTTGCTTTTTTGGTAATTTTCATATTTCCATTGGATCAGAGTTACTTTTTTATTTATAAACATCCTGCAGTCATATGTCTGTTGGGTTGAATAATCTTGGCTGCCACTGGGGACTTCCTGCTCTTCTCCAATTCCTGTTAGGAAATAAATTCTACCCAACCTTGCTTTCCTGGCTGTTTACACCAATATGGAGATGGTGCAAGATTCTCTCCCAGCAACACAGCACCTGGATATTAGGAGGGGGAAGGGTCACTTACTGCTCCCTCATGAAAACAGGCCTCTGGTACTTCTCAAGTATATCCTAGTTGCAGTACTGCTGAGCAAGAGCAAACACGTCATAGTGTACTATATCAATGTTGAAAAATTGAAGAAACCACCATATAGGAAAAATTTGAGAGTTAAAAACTTTCAGTTAAAAAAAAATGGCTTCTCAATACTTTCAGTAGAATAGAATAATGACCTTTTAAAAGCCCTTCTCAATAAGCTGCTATGCAACATTTCACAAACTCAACCTATGAAGACTCAGGGTCACTACTTTGGTTTTACCATCCATCTCATCTTTATTACTTTATTGACTTTCTCCTTTCAAATGTCTTAAATATTGAATTCCAATTTCCTCCTTAAAGATGAATTTCTCATAAAGATGTGCAAAGAGTTACACAATGGTTGTTTGGGAAGAATTCATTATAGTCCATTATTGAATTCACAATGTGGGTACAAGCACTTTTGGATCAGACAAGAAGGTCTATTGAGCGAGTTGCTGCCATCGTTCCTATGTGGGAGTTTCTAAATAAAAGTTATATTTCTGGGTAGCATGTTTTGGTATGATATATTTTAAAGCTTCCCACTGTATTTGTACAATGTCTTTGTATTTTATCATGCATATATGAACTATATTTTATAGAATGTGTAATGTTCACATCAGAAAGAGGATTGGGTGGTTTTGGGAAGGAAAAATGCAAGTAGGTACGTTTTCTCTCAATTAAAAAAAAAAGTCTGTGTTCAGCTCTATTGAAAAATTCACATTACATAGTGCATGACATTTATGCTGAAATCAGGTATGAGTAATGTAAGAACAAAGATTGAGTTTTGACAGAAGATTTTGCATTTATTACCTCTTTCTAAAGAAAGGTAATGAAGCAAGAAATGGTCACAAATAATAAGAAGCAGTTGAATACACAACAATCTCCACTATCTTCTAAACTTTCAACCTCTATAGAGAAATATGCAGTTCTTTCAATCTTGTGTAATTATATGTAAAGCAGTCTCTGTTTTTTAAAGATTCTTATATGACCTTCAAATGTCAGACGTTTTCTAGAACTTCAGATGGTGCATATAATTTGAGCTTCAACTTACCACTTGATGTTAATTCAGACTCTGCTCTCATAAATGATTCATTCACTCTTAGATTTACTAAAAAAAATAGTTTCTTTAATTCAAAACTACATTGTAATGAGCTGATGGGAAATTAAATCCCAGTTATGATTGAGACTGTCTGCTTAAGAACTGTACAGAAATACTAGATTCTTATACATATCTCCAAAGTACTTTGATGCTTCTTCAATCGCAGTGATCAGTCCCTACTGACTACTACCAAGAAACATATTGGCCCATCTGGAAAGTTCCCATCAAGTTCTAGGGATCTTCTATTTTGGGGCAACTCATGCGGCAAGGGAAACTTGATGATGCTAGGGAACACCTGAGGTCATTATCTATGTGCTTGTTGTCTGGTAGAAAGACATGCAGATCTCTATCCCTTTCCAAGTCAGGGAAGAAAAAATATCTCATTTCATATTTGCTTAAAGGCCCTTAACACTCCCCCCCATCTTTCCATCCCTAATCAAATCTAGTGCATGCTATTTGTTATACTTGGATTTTTTAAAAGGTAGCAACTGCTATCTAATCAAGTTCATTTGCTTTGTCTATCCCTGGAGTGAAGATTATGAAAAGTCTTGAGATAGGAGAAGAGGAATAATAGGGAAAAATAAAAACAAAATGCATCACTCAACAAATTAGACTGAAATAATAAAAAAACTGATAGGAGGTAGTTAGGAGAATTTTCATTACTTGAACAACAATATCAATGGTTGTTTATGTGAACTTCCTATAAAAACAAATAATACAAGATTGTAATTAAGGAAATGCATAATTATGCTATTTTTCATAGAAGAAATTTAAAATTTCATTAATGCTGCAGAAGGCAGTACATATAATTGCTTCTTATTTATTTTTTCTTAAATCAATCCTTAGACAGTGGCAATAATTGGAAGAGTTAAGTGGGGTAAGAAATATATAATCACAAAATACTCTTAGTAAGGTTTCTGTAATGAATATGATTGAGCAAAGCCAATCTTAGGGGAAAAACAAGAAATAGACATGGTCTAAATGAACCTATTTTTATTCATCATTCAATAACTTATTCTGAGGATGATATTTCAAAAACTAAGATTAACTCACCTTAAGACAATTTAATAAGTTAAAACTGTAGATCACAAAGATCTTACATTCTTGTGGGAAAAGACAGACATTGAATGCATGGCATTTAAGGCACACTGAGTGAAAGACACATTCCTAAGAAAGGAAAGGGAAAACCTAGTGATTCCTCCGATTTGACAGTGTTTGGGAGACAGATGTTGCTTATCCAGGATGGTTAGGAAAAGCTTTTGTGAAAGGAAACTTTTGAGCTGTGACCTAACCGATGGGAAAGAACCATCTATGTAAAGACCTTGATGAAAACATTCAAAATCAAAGTAATAAATGTAAACTGCTTGAAAAAGACATAGAAGGTACAGGTATTAGTTTCCTATGGATGCTGTGACAAATTACTACAAACTTAGTGTTTTAAAACAACAGTACAGTATTCTTTCACAGTTCTGGAGGCTAAAAGTCTGAAGTCATTGGGCTAAAATCAAGGTGTCAGCTGGGCTGCACTATCTCCAGAGGCTGTAAGCAAGAATACATTCCTTGGCCTTGGCCTTGCCTGTTCCAGCTCTGGTGGCTGCCAGCATTCCCTGGTTTATAGCCACAACACTCCAGGTTCTGTCTCCATGGTCATATGATCTTCTTCTCTTCTGTGGTCTAATCTGCATCTGCCTCCTTTTTATAAGGACATTTGTGACAGCCCTTATGGCTCATTCAGATAATCCAGAATAATCACCCCATCTCAAGATCCTTAACTTAATTACAGCCACAAAGGTCTGTTTTCCCCATTAGGTAACATTCACAGGTTATAGGGATTAGGACATATGCAAATTTGGGGCCATTACTCACACTATCACAGCAAGGTGGTTGAGACAGAGGGATGGAAAGGAAAGGGTTGGAAACTGAGGTCCAATAAATAGTGATGAGTCAGATTATTCTGTTCTTCTAAGTCAAATTAAGAGATTTGCATTTTATTCTGATATCAATTATAAGCTACTAGTGGATCAGTGATATCAGTAGATGTTAATCAGAGAGTAACATAGTCACATGTGTTGTTTGGGAAACTTAAACTAAACTATAAAGTACAGGCCTGGTTACGGGAAGATTAGTTAGGAATTTGTTGTTATATCCAGATACAAGTTTACTGTGGCTGAGGCTAGATTTTAGCAGTAGAGATAGGGCCATGTCTTCTGATCTGGAACGTATGTGCTTAGAGGATTTATTGAATGACTGGAGGTTAGATATAAAAAAACAAAGCAAAACAAGTAACAAAAATCAACACATTACTTTTCAATTTGTAGTTTGAGCAACTGAGCAGATGGTGAAAGTACGAAATAGAACACTGGCAAGAAATAGGTGGGTTTGCAGAGGATGATTGCAAGTTCTGATTGGATATTTTAAGTTTGATTTGCTTATTATATATCTAATTAGATATTATAGGAAATACAGTTAGGTGTTCAACTTTCAACCACAGAAGAGGTCTTAGATTGGTGTATAGATATGGAAGCATCTGTAGGGGTAAGAAGAGACCAGATTTAAAAAAATAATAATAATAGGGCACCTGGGTGGCTCAGTTGGTTAAGCGACTGCCTTCGGCTCAGGTCATGATCCTGGAGTCCCGGGATCGAGTCCCACATCGGGCTCCCTGCTGGGCGGGGAGTCTGCTTCTCCCTCTGACCCTCCCCCCTCTCATGTGCTCTCTCTCTTTCTCTCTCAAATAAAGAAATAAAATCTTTAAAAAAATAATAATAATGAGCAATTGGGTGTAAAAAGCATAAGAGAGGGACAAGGGAATGGCTCATTATCCAACAGCAAAAACTTAGGCTTACTATGGACAGGTTAGGTTTCCAAAAGACAGAGTAAAAATGAGGATAAAAGTCCTTAAAAGTGGAATCAGGGCTGAAAATATATATTTGAGATTTATTATCTCTATTTTCTTCTGCATTGTAATATTTTAAATGGCAAAACAAAAGCTAAAGAATGATTAGACATGATTAGATATGAATAATTAAATATGAACACTGTAAGGAGACATAAAAGAAGATCATAAGGCCCATTAAAAATGCACACTTACTCATTATTAGTCATAAATACACAATATTCTTAGATAACAAAAACTAGTAAGATCCCAATGAGACATAGAAGAGAACAGAAAAATGGTTTGGTGGAAAAATACTACATATTTCCTAAAGCTTTGTTATATTTCATTCTTATTCAAATATGAGTAAAATATAATTTCTGATTTTATCAAATTTTAAATTATAATAAAATTTTCTTTTCTGTTTCTCCCCAACACCCTTGGCATTTTCTCTTCTTTTTATTTCCCTTTTCAACTTTTCTGAACATGCTATTAATACTGTGATATATTATATAAATCACATATGTGATATATATGTGTGATATAACATATAAAATATATGTGTAATATATATATTATGAGGAGAGAGAGAGGAAGGTGAGGTTGGGGCAGAGTGAGAGAGAGAGAGAGAGAATCTTAAGCAGGCTCCTCATCCAGCACAGAGCCTGACACCAGGCTGGATCTCACAACCCTGAGATCATGACCTGAGCTGAAATCAAGAGTTGGATGCTTAAGCAACTGAGCCACCCAGGCACCCCGTGATCTATATTAATAAAATAAACATATATAGCCAATTTAGTCAATATGCTTCTTTCCTACTAGCTCCAGGTGTATTTAATCAGTCCCAAAGGAAAAAGGAAACAGCATTTCATACACAATTATATTTTAGCATTTTTTTCTGAACCCTAAAATATCTGATATAATTGATTTAAAGTGATTAAAAAATGTATTTAGTACAGGTGAGTGGTAACATATGTTCTAATATAACAGCTAGTTTTAAAACACTTATGTTAACACATTTAGACTTCTTATTGATCTAAACTTTGCTTTGCTTATGAAATCATTGATTCTAAGTGTTACTTTAGAGTCCACTTTATTCAGTGTACCCAGCAATATATAATCCTTGGTTAATACAGTTTCCACTACTTTACAATTAACTCACTGTTTGCAGTTTTGGTGATTCCATCTAAGATCGATATTCTTCGTTTTCTCCCTTCTGTCTATAAGTTTCAGATTCTTGTAAATGAGAGCATAGGGTATTCTCTGCATCAATTACTTCTTTTACTTCTTGTGATGAGTAGACTCTTAGATGACCTAATGATCTATGCAACCTAATATTCATGCCCTTGTATAATCCCTTCTTTGAGCAGGGGTGAGACCTTTGACTTGTTTCTACCAAGAGTATATGTCAAATGTGATAAGATGCCACTCTATATTTATGTTATGTTATAAAAATGATAACTTGTTTCACAGAATATTTCTATGACCTTCTTGGTTTATATCCTTTTATGAAGCAAGCAGCCATGTTAGCAAGAGTCACATGGCAAGAAACTGAGGGCAGCCTCCTCCCAACAGGTGGCTCGGGATTAAGAGTGGTCTCCCGCTGACAGCCCACAAGAAGCTGAAACCCTCAATCCTAAAACCCACAAAAAACTGAATTTGGCCAACAGTAGTATGAGCTTAGAAGCAGATTCTTCTCAACTTGAGCCTCAAATAAGAATCCTGGCCAAAACCGTCAATTCAACCCTATGAGACACCCTGAAGCAGTGGACCAGGTAAGCTGCGCTTCCACCCCTGACCCACAGAAACTGTGAGATAATAAATCCGTGTTATTTTTAGCTGCTAAGTTTTCTGGAATGTGTTAGGCAGCAGTAAATAACCAATATATTTCTGAACAGTTTCTTACCTCTGTTCTGACAAATTCCATGACAATGTTCTTGATTTTGTGTTGGTTGTGTATACACAAAGCTCCCTAACCTTTTTATTCGGTCTCAGCCCAAGTCCCTTTAGAATTACAGATGTATAAATCTATAAGACAGAAAGCAATCTGAAATCCAAATATTTCTTTATTCTAAGTGTATAATTCTTACAAAAAGGCAGTCTTCTTAAGTGTTTAATGAATAATGGTTCCTCAAATTTTTAAATTGAACAGGCACTACTGACATTTGAGTCAGAGATTTCCTTGTGGTTGGGGGCTGTCCTCCAACCACAAGGAAATACACACACACACACATGTCGCACACACCTGTACATGGATATAGTACATAATACAGACATATATATATAATATATATAACATATAATACACCCTTATATATGTATGTGGATATCTGATATATAATAATAATAATATATATTGTAGATATCTATAGTTAACATATTTTACCTACACAAACATGAGTTTGTGTATATATATTTTATACATACACACATATTTATGTATATACATATATATATCTGTGTTTAATGCAATTCTAACTAGATAAAATTATCCATTCATGATAAATGCCTGCTAAAATTATGCTATATTTAAAACGAAAGCCATAGCCATGATTATTTTCTTAAAATTATTTAGCATTGCAAATGCCAACAAAAGTCACTATTACTGGACATTTTGCCATCCATGACCAAAAAAAAAAATTATGTTTCTATTTTAAGTCTGACATATGGTACTAGCCTTTGTGTGACAATCTTGCTCACATTCAGCATTTGTGACACCAGATTGCTGCTTTCTCTGGAATTTGGGATGACGTGAATAGTAATTTTGAATTAAATATAAGTCAGTGGGCTGTCAATCCTCAATAGGTCTTCTATTTACCTGCTTGAAAGTCCAGATGTCAGTGCCATGATGTTTCGATCCTTTTTTGTAAGCTAGGATAGAAACTATTTTTTATTTTTCTTTTCCCTTCTCTCCTTTTCAAATTTTAATAACTCTATGGAAGCACAGAGGCTGTAATTTGTGAGTTTTCATGGAGTGTTTCAATGAAGAGCTCTGTCATTTTCAAGCTTCTAAAATACCTCTCCCCCCTGCCGCAATAAAGGCTAAAATAAGTAGGTGTATGATTTGGCCCTTCTTCCTCTCTGATTCAAAATATTAAAAGGAAGTAATGCTTAATTGTAAATATTTGTATTGTGTGTGTGTGTGTGTGTGTGTGTATGAGTGCATTTTTTTTTTCAGATTATGGGTGTGAGAATTTGAGCAAATTGGAAAAGCTCTTTGGTGGGTTATTGCAAATATATACTTGATATTTTTGACCTGAGATATCCAAATGCAGGATTTTCGGTAAACTTCAGTGTTCTCAAAATAACCATCTTGAAGACACTATCAACAATCAGAAGGCAATAAATCTAGTATGTGTTTCTACAAAGCTTTGGTGGAAACGATTTCCAAAAAATTTTAATGAAATTCTCAAAGGTTGAAAACTAATAAAACAAGCCTACATATTTTCCTCCAGCTATATTAAAGAAGTTTAACAATTTTCTGCATACAACTAGTCATTTTTTCTATACATCATTTGTTTTGCTATATCATCTGAAAATAAATAATAGTTTGCCAGAGGGGAGGGGATATGGGGATGGCCAATGGGTGAAAGGGAGTGAAGGACACAGACTTCTAGGTATGGAATGAATAAGTCACAGAAATAAAAGGCACAGCATAGAGAATATAATCAGTGGTATTATAATAGCTTTTCATGGTGACAGATGGTAGATACTTCTGCGTGAGCATAGCATAATGTATAAAGTTGTTGAATCATCATGTTATATACCTGAAACTAATGTAACATCATGTGTCAACTGGCTTCAAAAAACATAAATAAATAAACTGTACATAACCACTGTGAACAAATAAGTTTGCCCCAAAATATTTTTTTTCCAAAAAGTATTTTAGCACATCCTAACTAAAAATATTCTTCCACATAATTTATGAATCATATATAACACCTATAATATAAAAATTCCATGTCATTTAATAATCAGATAATAAATTTTCCCAGTACCCATGCAATTCTCTTAAACTGTTTTATTTTTCTCTACATTAAGATCTGGTGAGACTTACACGTTATATTTAGTGATTGTGTCCTGATCTAATAAACCAGCTATGAGAAATGTCAACTGCCAGTTCTTCAAAATAACTATCAAAAAACCCTTTTGTTGAAGCAAAAATAATTTATTAGGTTTATTGCAGTAATAAACCACCCTGATAGATTTTGGTATTGTTCTATTTTATTTATTTATTTATTTATTTATTTATTTTAAAGATTTTATTTATTTATTTGACAGAGAGACACAGCGAGAGAGGGAACACCAGCAGTGGGAGTGGGAGAGGGAGAAGCAGGCTTCCCGATGAGCAGGGAGCCCGATGCGGGGCTCGATCCCAGGATCCTGGGATCATGACCTGAGCCGAAGGCAGACGCTTAATGGCTGAGCCACCCAGGCGCCCCATTTTGGTATTGTTTTAAAAAGAGAAAATTAAGGGAGGATATTTATGGCTTTTTAGGACCTCACTGAAAAATCAAGACGTTGGATGGGAGTTATCAGTTTATGACATGAATGCTTTTTTTTTTTGGTTGAAGAATAATTGACATACAATATCCTGTTAGTTTCAGTTATACAACAAAGTGATACAATATTTATTTACATTACAAAATAGTCACCACAATAAGTCTAGTTATCATGTGACACCATGCAATACTGTTAGCATATTATTGACTATATTCCCGATGCTGTACATTACATCCCCATGTCTTATTTATTTTATAATTGAAAGATTTTACCTCTTAATCCCTTTCCCCTTTTCACCCATCTCCCTACTTGCTTTCCCTCTGGCAACCATCAGTTTGTTCTGTGTATCTGTGAGTCTGTTTTTGTTTTATTTGTTCATTTTTTTGTATTTGATATATAAGTGAAGTCATATGGTATTTCTCTTTTCTGTCTGACTTTTTTCACTTAACATAATACCCTGTAGGTCCATCCATGTTGTCACCAATGGCAAAATTTAATTCTTTTTAATTACTGAGTAATGTTCCATTGTGTGTGTGTGTGTGTGTGTGTGTATGTGTGTGTGTGTGTGTAGGCAGAAGTGGGTATGTCTATTGGGGGAAGAGTGTGTATACACATACACATACACACACACACAGACATCTTTTTTATCCATTCATCTGTTGATAGACTTTTAGGTTGTTTCCAGATTTTGGCTATTATAAATAATGTTGCAATGAACATAGAGATGCGTGAGTCTTCAAATTAGTGTTTCTTTTTTCTTCAATTAAATACCTAGAAGTGGAGTTGCTGAATTCTATGGTAGTTATATTTTTTAATATTTTGAGGCACCTTTATATTGTTTCCATGGTGGCTGCACCAATTTACACTTCCACCAACAGCGTGCAAGTGTTGCCTTTTCTCCATGTCCTTACCAACACATGTTATTTCTTACCTTTGTTAATAATAGCCATTCCAACAGGTACAAGGTGATATCTCATTGTAGTTTTCATTTGCATTTCTCTGCAATGGTTGGTACAATAAGATGAGGGTCTTGGAGTGAGCCTTGGTGAGCAAATTGCTAATCCTGAAAAGTAAGCTGGTTTAATTGATTCATAGTCCTACCTTCCAAGAGCAATTATTTACTAGATCAAACAGTTAAACTGTTTTTTTTTTTTTTTTCTGTTTTTATTGACTAGACCTAGAATTGCTTAGCATGGAAACAGGAAAATGTGTTGGTTTCAATTCTTAAACTATTGATAGTCCAGAGGACAATGGATCTGGTATGCAGATTCAAAAAATTCTTCCTAGAAAAGTTTTTCACCAAATCTTTTTTGTTAGACATATTTTCGAGCATATAAAAATACGGAATGGTGCATTTATCACTCATTACTCACCGTGTAAATTCAATATTTTAAATATTGTTTTATTTATATATCTTATTTACCTCTACATGTCCTAAGAGAAAGCATATCTCTATATATCACAAAGCTAGTATCACATTTTAGAAAATTAACATAACACATACCTTTCATTATTCAGCATAAATTCACATTTTCTCAATTGTATAAAAATGAATCTAAAGCTTTGTTAATTTTATCCCAAACTGGGATCTAATTTTAGTTCCTACATTATATCTTTTGATTGTTTCACCTTATATTCTTTTATTCTGGAACATTCTCTCAACTTGCGTGCACAGTTTGCTAAAGTGTTATACCGAGGAGTCATTTGAGCACATCCCTCTATACTGATATTTACGTGGAATTCTTTTTAAGTACTAATTTCTTCTAAGAATAGTTCTAGAATAAATGTTAAAAATATACTTTTGAATGTAGCATTATTGGACACATTGAAGGGTCATTTAAGGTTGTCAAAACCAGAATTTAATTAGTAACAAAAATAATTTAAATCATTATTACAGAGTTTACATTGCAATTTGTCTTTCTTAGGAGCACGCGTTTAACCAAATTTATTCCAACAATTAATATTTTCTTTAATGGACTGTATTTCATATCCTATGTGCTTGTAAAACCACCTAAAAAATGTCTGGCATATATTTAATTTCTTGAGGTAATATACCCATCAGAAATGTTCTAAGTTATAGTTCATACTACTGGAAGAGCTTATAAGGCCATCTCAGTAATTTCCAAGCAAATTTAAATAATTATATCTATAATATCTCCCAGCTGTTTATTAAATGCTTGATGCAGAAGGGTCACTGTGAAGACAGTAGGGTCAAAGAGAAGTAGTTGCTCTCAGATCATCTGTCCTGGGAAAGTTTCCTGCCTCTCTCCCAGGGGTGGAGTTTATTTGCAGATTTATTTTCTTTTCCAGACCCATGATCTACTAAGTGTTCCCCCATATCTGGAAATACAAGGTTTGCTGGTCTTCACTCAGCAGCTTAAAGCTCTCTTCTTTTTTTCTTTTCTTATTATTTTTCCCCAGTAAAGGAGAAGGATCTCTGTGCAAAACTCTGTCTATACACTTCCTGTGCCTGGGCCACTCACTGGTAGAGGCTTCCTATGCCTTGAATCTTTCTCAGGCCCAGTGGAAATCTGCTAAGATGAGCCTGGAAGTGGGTGCGGACTGTTTTTGTGTCTGCCGTACCCAGGGCTTATACATCACTATCGTTGTCCACTCAGCCCTTAGCAGGTCTGTAGGAGGCTGCATCCAAGCTAAAACCTCTTACTTCCTTGCATGGTGGGCCACCTTCATTTTAGACAGCAAGCCTTTCCTTGAAGTTGCCTTTCCAGTTGGATTTCAGGCTAATTGGTATCTGTGAACTCAGCTCTCTTCTGGGTCCAAGAAAAATTATAATTTTACAGATTGGCCACTTTTTAGTTTTTGTTAACGTGTAATCTTTGCTCTTTCTACATTTCTATATTCTAGGCAGAAGCTGGAAGGTGTGTTTTAATCGTGCTGTTTGCCTTCTTACAGAGTAATGATAGTCATGTTTGTTGGTTTTAATGTATCCTGGATACAAATCATTTGTAAGGCGTATGGATTTGAAATGTTTTCCAAATTTGGTATCTTACTTTATCATTTATCGTTTTCCTGAACTGTATCCTCCAAACAGAAGAAGTTTTAAATTTCAGTGAAGTTTTGTTTTTTCTCTGATTGTGTTTGCTTTTTATATCCTATCTAAAAAAACCTTTGCCTATTTCAAAATAAACAAAGACTACATGCTATTACTTCTAAAATTTTTACAACTTTACCTTTAATGTTTGGGTTCATTATCCATTTGAATACTTTTATTTATTGTATGAGGTAAGCATGAGAATTTATATATATTCTGTCATCCCAGCACCATTGGTTGAAATAACCATCATTCCCCATTGAATTCCCTTGATACACCAATTTGCCATTGTATTAGCTTCCTAGAGCTGCTGAAACAAAGTACCACAAACTGGATAGCTTTAACAACAGAAATGTATTGCTTCTCAGTTCTGAAGGAAATGAGTCTGAAATCAGGGTGACAGTGCCACTGGGTCTAAGTGCTGTGGGAGAGAATCTGTTCCAATCTTCTGTTAGCTTCCAGTGGCCTCAGGCATTCTCCCTGTGTCGTCACATTGTCTCCCCTCTGTGTATGTCTGTGCCTGTGTCTGTATTATCTCTTTTTATAAAGACACAGTCGTACTGGATTAAGACCCAACATCTTAACCTGATTATCTGTAAAGAGCCTATTTCAAAATAAGATCACATTCTCAAGTACTGGGGGTTAGAACTTCATATCTTTGGGGGTCAAAACAAATAGAATATTTATGTAATCACTGCAAATAACTGACAAAATAAGGGGCCTGATTTTTATTTCTTGCCGAAGTGTAAAAAGAACAGATTGGCAAGGCAGAACTAATAAAACTGGTTATTAAATTCACACACTATTGCATCCATTTCAGTCAATGAACCCATTATTTGTGTTAGTGATACATCACAGATATTGTAAGAGATGTATAAAACAATAAATGCTTTTTTTGAGTTATGCTCCTATAGACAGAATATTTAAATCAATAAATATGCTTATTTCTGAATGTCTCACTATATTTCTACTTTACTTTTCTTGTGGAAATCTTATAAGGTTGACTGAGTTATGCAACAATTGAAATCATAAATCATGTGGCAATGAAGATAGAGTCCATCAATCCTGAAATGGCTAGATCTGTACCAAGAAAGTGGTCATTACAATGAAATTTTGATTTTATAATCCTATTTTGGTTTAATTAAAAAGAAAGGGAGAAAGACATATAAAAATGGGGAGAGATGAGGGAGAACATAAATCGAAGTGATTTGACAAAAAATTCAGACCCTAGAAAGGATAAAATATAAATGGCTTTATTGTTCTTAGAAACTCAATACCCTTTCAATCTTGTCTTCCGCTTTCTGAAAGATTTGTGTGTTCATTGACAGGTGCCTGTGTGTGTGTGTGTGTGTGTGTGTGTGTGTGTGTGTGTGTGTGAATGTACATATATGTGTGTTTGTGCGTATGTTCTTGGGTGGAGGTGGTGGTAGTGTGTATGTGTGTGTGTGCGCGTTTGAGTTTGGACTTTAATTTGGTGGGTAATACAAAAGGAAATATTCATTCCCTTGAGAGTTACTGACATGTAAATGATTTGAGATCTTCTAATAGCACAAGTTTAACCAAACGACATTTGGTACTAGTGGCTACTTAGGAAAGTTCATCTGCTGCATAGGAAAAGAAGCATTCATTTTAACACATGAGTCATGGTTATTCCTAGCCCTTTTATTTGCTTCTACAATCCAAACCACTGCCAGGACATGTCTCAGAAAAAGAATTATCATTGCCTCTAATTAAACATTTAATATACTGACTCATGAGAAGTTTTTGGACATCCAAGGCATCAATGAGTCAATTATATTTCTAATCTTTATAACTCTACTAAAGCAGTGCTGCTGAGAGTCATTACTCTCGATTAATAACAAAGCGTAATTATTAGAAGAAAAAGACTCTATTTCTCTTTGATTTTTAACTGCATGCACATATGCCAATTGTCACAGAGAGTTTATTCAGCTGGACATTTGGGACATGTGGGCTGCATTTTTACAGCTGTTCCAGACAGAAAAATCTTCTCAATATCTATATTTTCAACATAGCCAGACAACAAAGATGACAATTTACCATTGGCAGCCCTTCTAAACTTTCTTTCCTTCCTTGTTCCTTAATGGAATGATATATCTTAGTGGACTGTAGAGCACCAGGAGTTGTGGTTCCCATAACTAAGCCTTTTGGAAGGAAATTGTTTTTATTTTAATTTCAAGTTCCACATTTTCTGTACCCAGAAATCTGCCAAAACAAACTTGGGGAAAAACTGTGACTCTCTACCATATTGTCTCCATCCCCCAAACCAATGACATTTAGTTTATATGGCATCATCCGATTTTCATTTGTATTGAAATGATCTACTACTGAGTTTGTAACAGCAAATGAGGCTTGCAGAAAACTCCAACCAGAGAGTCATGTTCTTCTGTAAATGTGATAATTGCCCCCATTTGACTACTGATTCATTTGGCCTTCATCTGGGTAATTAAGAATCACAGAACTGTGGTAATCACCTAACCACATGGTATTCTGAACATTTGCAACATCCTGTTTAAAGCATACCAATCAAATACATTCTGCAAAAGCTTTTTTTTCTTAAATCAAAAGGTGATTTCTTTTTTTTAAATTTATACTTGAAGGATGAAGGCAGCTACTATATTGTTCCTTGCTCAACTATTTTGATCAGTCATAATGTGGTGCCATGCTAATTAATTAATAACTTAGTTGTGCCACATTTTACTATAACGTGTGTGGAATTTTCCTCTAGTTGTTTATGTAGAAAATACAGAATTCCAGATATCGATCTTTATTTTGATATATTACAAAGAAGATTTTACTTTATATTAGATGCTTGTTTCACAGGACTGCCTGAAAAAGAAAGGAATACTTTGTTCATAAAGGATAAAATGGTTAAAGAATTCAATTGTGTAGGCAATGTTACTTTTCTAAGAGATTCTATTTGATTAGTTGGTTAAAATTCTCCAGCCCCACCTTATTTATCTGTTTTGTGCTGTCCTCAACTTACTGATGATCAATGTTAGGCTGGAACCGCCCTTGTGTGTGTGTTTTGTGTTTTGTTTTTTTTTTTTAACATAACTCTAAGCTATTGAGAATCAGCTGTTCTTTTGTCTTTATTTTTTTAGTATTTTATTTATGTATTTGAGAGACAGAGAACAGGAAGAAGGGCGGGAGAAGCAGACTTCTGGCTGAACAGAGAGCCTTACTTAAGCTTGATCCCAGGACCCTGAGATCATGACATGATCCCTGAGCCCAAGTCAAACATTTAACTACTGAGCCACTCAGGCACCCCAATTTTTATTTTTTAAAGTAATTTCTACACCTAATGTGGAGCTCTAACTCAGAACCCCAAGATCAAGATCATGCTCTACCAACAGAGCCAGCCAGGCACCACACCCCCCACCCCACCAACGCCCTGTGATTCTTATTATGATTGCAAGATACCCTCAGCAATAACCATCAGGAAACTTAGAGAGAAAGAAAAAAAAAGGTTTATTACTTACAAGTCCTGGAAATTACACCCGGGGCCATACAGGTAGGGGATGTACAGAGACAAAAGGGGTAGGGGCATGGAGTTCTGCTTTTACGGTGTTTCAGGGAGGGGCCTACAGATTTCTTGGCAAGGATTTCAAACATAGGAGGAGAAAAAACAAAGGGCCCAAAGGTCAGTTGGGAAATTAACTAAGATCTAAAACAAAGGAGCCTCAGTGGTGGGAGATGGCCTGACCTTTTATCTAGGCTGGGTTGGGCAATGTGTTTATTCAGATAGCCAACTTTGAAAACTTAACTCAGGCATTTGCATTACAAAAAAGAAAAAAAAAAGGAAAAAACACTGTCAGAGCTTACACTATTCTATCCAAATCCATCTTCTAAAGATTTGCAATAGGAATCTTAAATTTTTGGGACCCCTGGGTGGCTTAGTCGGTTGAGCATCTGCCTTCGGCTCAGGTCATGATCCCAGGGTTCTGGGATTGGGTCTTGGGATTGGATCCTGGGATCAGATCCTGGGATCAGGTCCTGAATTGGGTCCTGGTATCCAGCTCCTTCCTCAGCCAGCAGAGAGTCTGCTTCTTCCTTTGCCTGCTTCAGTGCTCTCTCTCTCTCTCTCTCTCTCTGACAAATAAATAAATAAATAGATAAATAAATAGAATCTTTAAGAAAAAGGAATCTTAAATTTTAACCTATTAAATTTCACCATTAATCCTAATGGACATATTCATTTGGATTCCAATCTTTTTTGTTTTGTTTTGTTTTTAAAGCTGCTTTCTTCCCACTACATCTATTAACAACCAAATGCTATAGAAACCTACCTGTTAAATATTTAATCAATTGATGACTTCTTAAATTTATTTATTAAATATTTATTGAATATGTATTATGTACCAATCTCTCTGTGATAAGCACTGAAAATAAAGCAGTTAGTAAAACAGAGGTGGTAGGTATACTCACTTTAATATGGGGGAAAATGATTATAAAAAATTGCAAAGACAGAAAGAGGTAGGTGAAGAGCAGAGAATATTGTTGTGTGAGTGGGTGGGAGGGGGCCAATCCCGATTTGTGGTCTGGAATAGGCATTCTAAGAACTGAATGCAGAGGGAGAATCAACCATACAGGGTAAAGGAAATAGCACTTCCAGGGAGAAGAGAACAGGGCAAGACAAAATTATAGAATCACTTTGTGACTGAATGAATTCATCAAATGGAGAACAGCCTGGGCAAGCAGAAAGTGGGCGGCAGAAACAAGCAGGTTAGGAGATAGATCATGTTGAGGTTGTTACATGTTAAGGATGTCACTATATCTTGAAGCCATTGATAAGTTTAAGTGTTGCAGAGACCAGTTTGGAGGACATTGCCTAAGTCCAAATGAGAAATGGACACAGAAGAAAAAGTGAAAAATATATGGATATATAGATATATTGGTATCCCTGGCTAACTGAACTCTGACCCTCTGAATTTTTCCTGTAACAAATTTGAAATAATGCTTGCCCCAAATTCACAATTGCTACTGAAAACATGCTATAATGAGGGGCGCCTGGGTGGTTCAGTCAATTAAATGTCTGTCTTTGGCTCAGGTCATGATCCCAAGGTCCTGGCATAGAGCCCTGCATGGGGCTACCTGTCCAGCGGGGAGTCTGCTTCTCCTTCTCCGTCTGCCTCTCCCCCTGCTCTTGTGCTAGCTCATTCTCTCTCAAATAAATAAATAAAATATTTTAAAAATGCTATAATGACTTTGAATTTGCAGGTTTTATGGACTGAATGTTTGTTTTCCCCAAAATTTATATTTCCACCACAGACCCAGGGCCAATGCTGTTCCTTCTCATTTTCCACGGGTGGGGACACATGTCCTGTTTCAGTGGCTGAGGAAGATCCTGCTGAATGCCATAGAGGCTGCCTTCTTTCCAATTTCTTCCTTTTGGAATGGGAATGCCTATCCTCTTCTAGGCCCACCATTGTATCATAAAAGCTCATAACTTTGCAGGTTTCACAGGTTCAACAGCTATAGAGGAATTTTGCCTCAGGTGAATCATACCTTGAGTCTCTCACATATCTGATTTAGATGACATTTTTTATTTTATTTTTTTTAGATTTTATTTGAGAGAGAGGATGAGATAGAGAGAGCTGAGGGGGGGGGGGGGGTCAGAGGGAGAGGCAGACTCCCCGCTGAGCAGGGAGCCCGATGCAGGACTCGATCCCGGGACTCCAGGATCATGACCTGAGCCGAAGGCAGTTGCCCAACCAACTGAGCCACCCAGGCACCCTGATTTAGATGACATTTTTTAGATGAGACTTCAGAGTTTAAAATTTAGAGTTGATGCTGGAATGAGTTAAGACTTTTGTGGCTGTAGGTTGAAATAAATGTATTTTGCATGTGAAGATAAAAATTTTGTTGAGCCAGGGGAGAAATGTCATGGACCAAATATGTCTTGCAAAGTTCAGATGCTGAAACCCTAACTCACAATGTGAATGTACTTGAAGATACAACTTTTGTGGAGGTAAGTAAGGATAAATGAGGTCATAAGGGTAGAGGCAAAATCCAATAGGATTGGAGACTTTATAAGAAAAGGGAGAGAGATCAGGGCTTTCTCTCTTTCCATATACACACAGCAGAGAGTTCATGTGAGGACACACTGAGAAGGTGGTCATCTACAAGCCAGGATGAAGGCTCTCACCAGAAACCAACCCCAGTGGCACCCTCATCTCAGATTTCCAGTCTTTACAAACTGTGAGAGAATAAATTTCTGTTGGTTAAGCCACCCAGTTTGTGGTCATGAAAACATCTGGTTGTGCACATATTTGGGAGGCAGTATATAAACTACTCTGCACACATAACATCACTATACTCCCCATTGGAATCAATCTCATGCTTAGTTCTTAAAATATTTTGTTCATTGTAGCTATAATCTTTCCTACACTAATAAAATGTAAAAATATCTTCTAAACCCTTGCAAAAGTCAATGAAGAAAGTGAGCCTAAGAGCCATAGAAAGGCTCACACACTAGGAATAATTGAATAAATCCATTTTGAAAGAGGCTAAATCTAAAATCCTAAGCCTGGGAGTACATAGGACTCAACCTACCAGATGTGGAGTGTTTTCCTGTGTGAAAAATAAGAAAATTTATCATCGAATAATAGTTATATGGATATTTTAGGGTGTTTTTTTGCTAGCCAGATCATTTAGGATCTTTGGATAGATTAGGATAGCATTATTATTTCCCTTCTTTAAAATGACAGAATGGCAGGGGGAGGCGCCTTGATGGCTCCGATGGTTAAGCATGGGAGTCTTGATTTCGGCTCAGATCACGATCTCGGGGGCATGAGAGATCTAGCCCAGGGGGGGCTCCGTGCTCAGTGCGGGTTGGCTCTAGATTCTCTCTCTCTCTCTCCCTCTGCACCTCCTGCTGCATGTTCTCTCTCTCTCTCTCTCAAATAAACAAGGAAATCTTTCCAAATTAAAATGACAGAATGGAATGTAAGTCCTCAAGACTGAAAATTTAGCTATTCAACTCTTTTTTTCAAGGATGTTTCTGGCTCTCATGATGAGAGAAGCCTATATTTTGAAAACAGAATATGACAAGCTTTCTGATGGATTATATGAGGAGTTATAAATGAGAAGATTAAAGAAAGACTTTTTAGAATTTTCTTGTTTGTGTGTTTGTTTAATTTTCTACTTGGGTTGGACCAAACAGATGACAGTTCTCTATGCTGAAACTGAAATCTCTGAGGAAAAAATAGTTTGGTGGGTGGTTAAGAACCATTTCTTTTGGTGTCACATATAACATATAATTCTTTTCTTCCCCATTGTCGCTGCCATTGTTTAGGGATTTACTGTATGCTGTGGCTATATACTATTACTTTAATCACAAACTCAGAAGTCTAAATCCCAAGATTCAATTCTTATATTATGGTTTTTGTGTCAGAATGATATCTGAATTCCAGGTCTAAGACTTCATAGTTCTGTGATTTGAGAAAGCCATTTAACTGCACTGAAATTTAGCTTCTTTACAGGAGATGGAATAATAATGACCACCTTGCAGAGTTGTTAGAAGAGAATATATAAATGCACCAATTTTAATACTTGTTGTAGGCTTTCAGAATTGGTTTCCATGGGAAATATACATTTTTTCAGTTGCCCATATCAATCCTGACAGTATATATCCTTCAATTTTGTCTTCTTTTAAGATAACCTTTAAGTTCTCTAATATGTAACAATTTATACTTTTTATTTATTTTTTTAAAGATTCTATTTATTTATTTGAGAGAGAGTGAGAGAGAAAGAGCACATGAGAGGGGGGAGGGTCAGAGGGAGAAGCAGACTCCCCGCTGAGCAGGGAGCAAGATGCTAGACTCAATCCCAGGACTCCAGGATCATGACCTGAGCCGAAGGCAGTCGCTTAACCAACTGAGCCACCAGGCACCCACAATCTATACTTTTTAAAGAGTGTCTAGTATTGAGTATCTAAATGATTCAGTTTGGCTTTTAGGCATACATTTCCCTAGATGTTTATTTGATTGGAATATAAAGTTGCATACCTATATTAGGCTACAGTTCAGTTAAAAATCAGTATTTCCCCATCACATACACATATTGTAAAAGGCTTTTCTTAAAGGAATATTTATAATCTCAAATGACCAGAAGAGATGCATCATTTTATTTTCCATTACATACACAGAAAGACAATCGTGGGCTTCAATAATACTGTTTCCAGTCCCAAAAGGAGAACTGAGGTAGCTATTGTGATTTCTTCTCAAATCTTGTTCACTTGTTAAGCACGGATAAAACATATCTGTCTATGAATTATGGACCTAATCCCATGGTGAACAGAGAATGCACAATTAAATAAATAAATAAATAAATAAATAAATACATAAATACATAAATACATAAATAAATGTCAGGGAGTAAAAAGGAGATAACATAATTAGAGAGAAATGGGGAAAGTCCTAGCATTTCTTTCTTACTACTGTGTAGTTTGGAGCAAATCCTTAACTTCCTTTCATTTCAGCCTTCAAGGAACATGGTTGGTGAAGAAACAGAAGTGGCACGCAGTGAAAATTCAACAAAGGATGCTACACACAGCAAGCTTGCATTCTCTCATGGAAATGAGGCCTGCAATTCAACAGTAGCTTCTTATGTTATCCATAATGGAAAATAATAAATAAGCAAACAAACTAATAAAAGTCCCCCCAAAAAAGCCACTTCTTGGTGTCATACTAAAGTATATCACTGGTGATCTGCTTTTCATCAGAGCCTATTAATTGGAATAGGAAACAAAACTTGGCGAGGAAGAAAAGCTTCTATTACTTATATATAAATCTTGCCACAATTATTTTCCCATGACAATTACAGGAATTATAGGAATGCAAATCTATATGAATATTTCCTCTATTAAAGCACAACCACCATTCACAGTTTTGTGTGTTTTCATCCAGGCTTTTTTTTCTAAGCATAAAATTTATTTTTAATGTAACCTGAAATGCTGTATGTTTGCTTGGACATTTTCCAGATTTCTTATGCATTTTTAGTAAAATTACTTTCTATGTGTTTATTTTATAAGCATTATATAAGTAATTCATAACAAAATACAAAGCACATCTACAATAAATTTATTAACATCTCTGGGAATTTCAGAACATTTTTTGAAGTATATCTCTACAAATGGAATGAAAGAATATGCTCATCATTGAACATTTTTTCTAAAATAATCTGCCAAATTATTTTTTACTAAATGCTTTATAACAATTTATACTCCATGCAAGGTGTACTGCTTCTCAACTCATTTGTTATTGCAATTTTAATATACTTACTAATTCCATAGGTGAGATATAATATTTTATTCAATACTAGTAAACATTAAAATATTTCCAGTTTTTAATAAATTATATTTCTCTCAAGAGTTCTTATTTGCTTGCCTTTTGGTATCATTATGCCTTTCTAATCCACGAAAGGGCATTACTCAATCTTATTCACATTTCTTATTTGTTGACGTATGTTAAACTCTTATCGTTGACACAGATTTTTTTAAGTTATGAATTTAAATGCATTAGTCTTTCTTTCTATATATTCTTCACTTTTTTGTTCCATCTTATTCTAATCCACCCAACAACAAATTGTCTTTAAAATACCTAAAACAATTATATAAACTACTAACCCTGGCGCGTTTAATCTATAAAAGATTTTGTGAAAGTGTATGTGAATATGTGTGTATGTGTGTGTACTTTTAGTGTAACAAGTGATTTTTTCATATAGTGTATATATGTTTTGAAACTAAAAGAAAAAAAACAAGGGGCACCTGGATGGCTCAGTCTGTTAAGCGTCTGCCTTCGGCTCAGGTCATGATCCCAGAGTCCTGGGATAGAGCCTCACATCGGGCTCCCTGCTCAGCGGGGAGCCTGCCTCTCCCTCTCCCTCTGCAGCTCCCCCCTGCTTGTGCATGCTTTCTTTCTCTCTCAAATAATAAATAAAATCTAAAAAACAAAAAAAAGAAAAAAATGATTAAAATTCTTCCTAAGTAAATTATCCTTAAAGTTTTCTTGAAATTGAAAATTATTATAACACATTTATATAGCCCAGTATGGTTATTGAAAAGAAATTATAATAGACATATTCTTTGATCAATAGTTATCCCTTCTAATAATTTACTTAAGAAAATAATAGAATATTCCAAGCTCTTTATCTTTACAAATCATAAATGACTGAACATGTTTGCAAGCATTTTCAATATAACAAGAAATACACACCAATATACAAGTAATTAATTAAATAAAGTATGATATAGCCATATTAAGGAACACTAGTCAACTATTAAAACATATATAGATAGATAAATAGCTGTATGAAAATTGTTTCTTATTTTTCTTAAAAAAAATTTTTTAAGTTGTATGAAATAGCTGTATGAAATTTGTTTCTTGAGTATTTTTCTTAAAAAAATAAATAAAACATATATAGATAAATGTGTAGTCATATGATAATTATAATAATAATTATTATTCCTAATGTTTATATAATACTTACTAAACAATAGTCGTGGTTCTAAGGACTTTACCTACAATAACTTATTTAATCCTAACAACAACCACAAAATAATAAGACTATTTCATCACCAAGATTATATTGCTTCTAGAATCCAGGATTCTAACCTAAGTTCTGTGACTCCAGAGTCCAGGCTCCTAACCTCTTTTCTATACCTAGACAATACATGTGTAGGAAAAAATAAGTAAGTTAATAGCATGACACAACCAAAATTATATTTTACATTTTATGTATGTATTTTTGGGTGGGGGAGGAGCAGAAGGAGAAGGAAAGAATCTCCAGCAGACACCATGTTGAAATTGAGCCCAAAGTGGGGCTCAATTTCACGGCCCTGAGATCATGGATGGCTTGAGCCGAAACCAAGAGTCAGAAGCTTAACCAACTGAGCCACCCAGTTGCCCCAAAATTATATATATATATATATATATATATATATATATGGAGAGAGAGAAGAAGAAGAGGAGGAGGCAGAAGAAGAGGGGGAGGAGAGGAGAGAGGAATGCATTAGGCAATTCTTAAAGTTTTAAAAAATGTTCACCAAAAATTACTGGTGGAGACATATGGATGGTGAAATTTATACTGATTTTTACTTTAAATTTATCTGCCTTAATGGAATTTTGGATAACTATCCCATTAAGTGCAGCTGGGGCAATTTAAAACCCACTAATACACCATGTGAATAAGAATAGTTCCAAACACTCGGAGAAGAAAGGAAGGATTCTCTAGGACCGAATTTAACCACAGGATTTAGAGACAATGTCTGCAAGCTTGTGGTAATGTTTTTCAAATTCTAGATAGTGGACTAGATAGAATTTCAAGTTCCTCAGAGGAAATGACTAAGCAAGCCCAAGGTTTGTATAAAAAGTAAATGATTATAGTTTTATAAGTGTCTACTTCCTGTGATTTGTTTTACCTCGCTGTTGTGAATTGAGTTGTGTTCCCTTCCAAATTCATATGTTGAAGTCCCAATACCCAGCACTTCACTTCAAAATGTGATTGTGATGGCTAATTTTCTGTGTCAACTTGACTGACCTAAAGGATACCCAAGCAGCTAGTAAAACATTGCTACTGGGTGTGTCTGTGAAGGTGTTTCTAGAAGAGATTTGAATCAATAGACTGAGTGAAGAAAATTTCCCTCACCAAGGCACAAAGGCATCATCCAATCTCTGGAGGGCCTGAATAGAACAAAAAGGCAGATAAAAGGTGAATTTGCTCTTTAATTGAGTTGTGACATCTATCTTCTCCTACCCTTGACATCAGCTCTTCTTGTTCTCCTGCCTTGGAACTTGGACCATATTCCATCAGCAGCTGGCAGACCATGTGATCACACTCAGCCTCCATAATCACTTTCTATAAAGTCCTTCATAATCTCTCTCTGTCTTTATCCCCTTTCTTCTGTTTCTCTGAAGAACCCTGACTAATATAGTAACCATAACCATATTTGGAGATAAAGTCTTTAAATATGTGATTAAGTTAAAATGAGGCCATTATGGTAGAGCCCAATTCCATTATTACTGGTATCCTTATTGAAAGAGGAAGACACTGAGTATTAGAATGGGAGTTAGTTTCTAACATGATACCTGGAGGTCAACAATGAGGATATCATGGCCAGCCATCTGGAAAGTCAGAGGCCTGTCCTGGCAGCACTCCACAAGAAGCCAGATCAAACCAGACAGGCCAAGAATGATGGGTGCCATGATTAGGAAACCCCTGAACAAATAAGGAAGAAAAAGCAGGAAACCCTGCATCTCCACTTCAAGTAATAAATATTCCATCTTCTAGTTAACAACTGTCAGTAAAAGAAACAACCCTCAGGGTACACAGGTCTGTCTCTCACTCTCTCTCAAATCTCTAGAGTATACTTTCGCTTTCATAAATTTTTCTACATGTGTTAGTCCAGTGCTAGTCCACTGTGTTGTGTGTCTATCCTTGAATTCTTCCTTGTGATAAGACCAAGAACCTTCAACAATATCTTTGGGATGGGTTGGGGTAAGGACCCATGGCCCAGGGTCTCCTCAGTTCAATTGGCAACACAGGCAGTTGTACACACAGAGCAGACCATGTGAAGAGACAGCAAGAGGGCTGCCATCTGTCAGCCAAGGAAAGAGGCCTCAGAAGAACACAACTCTGCTGGCACCTTGGTCTTCAATTTCCTGCAAACTAGAGAAGGCATGTATCTCCACTGAGGTCAAGGCTGGACAATCCCACTAGTTAATATGAAATGGTCTCTTTTTTCTAAGGTATACAAGCAAAATGGATTTGTAGATAGGTATTTCATGATTTTTTTTTTTTTAAGACTTTATTTGTTTGTCAGAGAGAAAAAGAGCACAAGCAGGAGAAGCAGAAGGCAGAGGGAGAAGCAGGCTCATCGCTGAGCAGGGAGCCCGATGAGGGACTCAATCCCAGGACCCTGGGATCATGACCTGAGCCAAAGGCAGATGCTTAACTCATTGAGCCAGCCAGGCGTCCCTATTTCATGAATTTTAAATGTTGGTAGCCAATTCTAATAATTGTTGGCTGACCAAATAAAACATGCTTACAGGACAATTCCATCCTTCTGTAAACTCTAATTAATAATAAAGGGGTTTGGAGGAGCACAGAGTGAGAACACTTTTATTTCCTATTTTGTCTGTAAGGTTTCTTCCTTACTAGATTCAAAGAGAGAAAGAAGAAATTAAGGAAATTAGCTATTTGTGTCTCTTATGATTTGTATGCATATTGGAGTATAGATTTAAATATATTGTGTATGTAAGTTCTCACTCTGAAGATGTACACTTAGAGTTTACACTGTTCTTTGTTCAGTGCTCTGATTATTCCAGAGCAGAGTCTGGATTTGGCTAATTTTCCATCAAGGCAGGCATATCTTTAACGGCATGTCTCGGGTGGGCTGAGGTCTGTTTTCAGAACCCTTGCTGCACTGAGCAGCACTCCCACTGCCATCTGTGACTTGTATGTGGGGATTTAAAGATGGTGATGAGCTGCCTGGGACAGTTTCTCCTCCACTGACCATCTGCCACAGGTGCTGGAAACAGCACGGCTAGCGTTCAATCTTCAGATGAAAGGTTGAATTAGCTGGCATGAGCTTCCTACTGAATTGTTGGGCCCACTGAATACCACTTTCTACTGCAGGACCAAACCTGGTTTTTGGGATGCTGTTGTTTGCTTGTTTGGAGGAAGTTTTTTTGGCACCATCTTAAAATGAATGCAGAGAAGGGAAAAATAAAAGTTTTATTAAGTTCTTAGTGGTTATGAAGTAGGAACATTTGCAGGTATCCTAAATAACTTGTCTCTGCCACTACCTCCACCCCTATTCACATCCCAAGACTATAGCTGAGGGTTTGAAGATGTTGCTTTTTGCTAAAAACACTAACATAAACATTGGCTATTGTTGGAAGATCGAAACATGAAGTCACTTCAGGGAAAGGATAAAAAGTACAGGTTATCAAGTAAATCTATAAGAATAATTACATAATGCCTAAATACTCAAACTAAAATGGTTCAAATATGACAGATTACTTTAATTGCTGAAACCATATATTCAGTCCTCCATTTTGGATAGATTTTATTTTATAATATAAGTGATTGATTATATTTAGAAAAAAATCTCAAATTAATTAGACACTTAGAAATTGTGACGAAGGTGAAAATATTAGCTTAGTGAGGTAAACCATAGGTTGGAAATATGATAGACTTGGAATTCAAACTCTATCCTGTATTAATCTAAATAATAATAATGGTAGTCTTTTTCTCCACAATTAAGTAATACATTCCTGAACACACAAATCCCATAGGAGTCAGATAATTTTTTTTAAAGATTTTACTTATTTATTTGAGAGAGAGAGAGATACCAAAGGACTGAGCACGAAGAGGTGGGGAGAGGGAGAAGCAGGCTCCCTACTATGTGGGGAGCCCGACATGCAGCTCGATCACAGGACTCTGGGGTCATGACTTGAGCCAAAGGCAGATGCCCAACTGACTGAGTCACCCAGGTGTCCCCAGAATCAGATAATTTTAGATCATCCATAGCTTTATTAACTCATTTCCAAATTCATCAGTAGACCATCTCTAAAAAGGCTGCTGTAAACACTCCTCATCTGATTAGAAGGGAAATCACCTCTCCTCCAAATCCCAACAGGCTTTTCTAACTACACTACCTTCCCTTGTTTTCTTTACAGACTTCAGGCTTGGTTAAGTTACTCTGTTTCATCTTCAGCAGATTTACTACTGCATAAAAGGATGAACATGAGATTAACAATTTGAACATGTAATAGATGAGAGAGAAAATAGTTCCTCAATTTAACAGAGCTTCATACTTGGTTCTGAAGTTTGACAGCATATTTTCTGTGGATTTTTATCCTATAAGAAATTCTCTTTCTATGACATTTGCCACATTTCTGAAGTTTCTGTTACTCTCTCAAGTACTGTTAATCTGAAATCAGCATGTGCCAAAGGTCAAAAAGAAGAGACGTTCAGTTGGGTTCCTAAAATAGTTGCAATTGGATGTACCAGGACTTGCCATTGTTGAGAGAGAAAGATTCTGAGGAGGAAATCAGTCTCTATCATCACCAAGACCACATGATATATTCTAAACTTTTACATCTCAGGCAACAAAAAGATTCTTTTTATTTCACTTTTCCAGACATGGTGGTGATTGAACAGATCTTCATTATTTAATCCACAAGAAAATAAAATAGTATTTTGTGTATCATGTGAGTTTTTCTGTATAAAACCTGTGATCTTCAAATGTAAGTTTTCAGTACCATTTTAAGCAGTCTTTTTGAAGTTTGCCAATTTATGACTACTATGACTTCTCTCCTTCAGATCATGAAGTTTCATCTTTCTAAATTAAGGGTTGCCTGAGCACACTGCATGCTCTTGGAAAGGGTTTATGGTTTACTCATGTAGAAAATAAGTACTTAGATTTTGATATTTTAAGAAGTTATGTGGCAGACTATGCCTCTGGCTTCTCTCAATGGAGTTAGTATAAAAAGAAAATTCAAGATTATAAATCGTGAGCCCTGGTCTTTTTTGTCACAAGTCGCTGCATTCACTTATCTTTTAGGAGAATGGAATGAGAGTTCTAGAACCTTCTCCTCATGATACATCTCATACATTCTATGCCAGTCTTTCTCCAAGTCTTTGTTTAGTCAGGTCAGTAATAGCATCTACCTCTGACGGTTATTATAAGAATTGTATGTGATTTTATATATAAAATCTCTATTGAAACAAAGAAATCAAGAAAGATTATTTTTAATTATTTTTATTTTTATTTAAATTATTTTTATTTTAATTATTTTTACCATTATTATCATTTATCAAATCTGGTCCTTCAGAATAAGACTATGTTACACTTATCTATGGCTGCATAATGACCTACCCCCAAAGAACAACTATTGTAGTCCCTAGACATTTTGGATTAGGAATCCAGATAGGGTAGGGCAGCAATGGCTATGTCTTCTCTATAGTATCTGAGATCTTGGTTGGGATAGCTAAAACGGCTGTGGTCAGTTGAGGTCTCAAGACTTAACTGGGGGCTAAGTCAGAGTCTCAGTTTTCACTGCTGTCTAGGTTCCTCAGTTCTGTTCCATGTTACAGCCCTTTGTAGCTTGATTGAGCTTCCTCACAACGTGGTAGTCTTGGGAATGTGGGATTTCCCACATGGTAGGTGGCTTTCCCCAGAAACTGCTGGGCTTCTTACACTTCAACTACCAGACCTGAAATAACATTAAGGGCACAAACTTACAACTGGTAGATAAATAAGTTCCAGAGATCTAATACAGAGTAAAGTGAATATAAACAACAACATTGCATTATAATTATCAAACTTGATAAGAGAGACTAGATCTTAATTATTCTTACCACAAAAAATAAATGATAATTATGTGACGTGATAGAGGTGTTAACTCTTGCTACAAGAGTCTTACAGTATATAAATGTCCCAAAATAACATGTTGTACACTTTAAATTTATACAGTGTTATATATCAAATATATTTCAATTAAAATAAATAAATAAACAAAGAAAAAACCAGATCTGAAACTTGCACAGCATCAGTACCTTGCATTCTGCCCAACAAAACACATACCAAGGTCAGACCAGCTTTAAGAGGAAGTGAAACTGACTCTAGTTTTTGATTAAATACACTTGCATGTAAACACAGGATAGGAAGGAAAGGTTGGTGGCTGTCTTTAGAGTATGTCTCCCACAGATTTCTAAACCCACTAATTTGGTCAACAACTAAGAAAAAGCAAAATCCTTTATATTATTTGAAAAAACCCTTACTAATTCATTTGAATATCACACTAACGCTATCTTAAAAATTATAAAAGATATAAGTAAATATTTTTTCCAAAAAAGATAGTAGTGATGAGCAGATATAAAAAAAATATTTTGCATCATATGGCAGACATTGAGAAATCATATAATATAGTCAGAAGACATTTTACAATTTCACTTTAACTTCAAAGAAAACATTTTGAACAAGATATATATTGCATTTGATTTAGAAATATATTCTCGATTGTTGCCAACTCAGTTGGTGAAAGATTATCTTTACTTTTTCTAAATTTATACAAAAATTAGTACATTAAAATAATATATTTTTAAATTTTTATACAAACTTGTACACATGTTAACCTAAACCACATTGATTGATAATATTTTCAATATTTTTGTTAAGAAACATATCATCAGTTATTTGTTTTGTGAATAGAAAAATTCATTTTATAATGGAGTCTTATATATATGCATATACATATATATGAGCATATATATGTATATGTATTTTTAACCTAGAGAAATTGAAATATAAGTCACTCAGTCAAAAAAGACAAAAAAAAGGAAGGAAAAATAAAATATAAATTATAAATTCATATCCTGTCTCCTCTCAGAAGGGAACATAAAATAGGTGAAGAGGGCCACCTATACCTGATGCTCACTCAGTTGGTCTAAAATTCACTCTGGCTTTTGTTATATCAGCATCTTATCTATCCGAGTGTGATTCTGCAGTTAGCAGCACATGATTTTTAGTGGAATGTTGACTCTAAGCAAAACAACTGCTCAACTGATGCTTATCTAAAGAAAAAATATTCTAACATAGAAGGAAAAAAATTAATAGACATATTACAAACAGTACAGAAATTTCTTATGAGGAATATTCCAAAGAGATTTTTTTCAAAGAGAGTTTAAGAAGAGAGGGATTTTGACAACTCTTTATTTATTAGTCAAATTTAAAAGCCAATTCCCATATGTGATATGATTCTGTAGAACTTCAGTAACTAGCTGTACACGTATAAATTAAAAACTATGGTTTATTTTTATGTTTACTTCTATTTAGTAAAACTTAAACTTCCTTATTACATTTCATTGATACTTTTTTTAAAAATATTTTATTTATTTATTTGACAGAGAGAGACCCAGCGAGAAAGGGAACACAAGCAGGGGGAGTGGGAGAAAGAAGCAGGCTTCCCACCGAGCAGGGAGCCTGACACGGGGCTCAATCTCAAGACCCCGGAACCACGACCCAAGCCGAAGGCAGGCGCCCAACCGGCTGAGGCACCCAGGCGCCCACTCATTAAAATACTAAATAAATATTAGTATAGGCGGTGTGAATGTTTTATATATTCAAAAACACTACAATAAATCATGCATTTCCTTGAGAAAATACAGTTTTAATTTCTATTCCTAGCATAGAATCTACTCAAAATTTAATAAATTGTTACAAAATTAAAATTTCATTGACATAGTAAGAGACATAATTATATTTATTATTATTATTGTATTTTTCAAATAGGTTCATTTTATTTATTTTTTTTAAGATTTTATTTATTTATTTGAGAGAGAGAGAATGAGAGATAGAGAGCACGAGAGGGAAGAGGGTCAGAGGGAGAAGCAGACTCCCTGCTGAGCAGGGAGCCCGATGCGGGACTCGATCCCAGGACTCCAGGATCATGACCTGAGCCGAAGGCAGTCGCTTAACCAACTGAGCCACCCAGGCGCCCCGAAATAGGTTCATTTTAAAAGCTAAAGTGTTGCTTATTTCTGAACTATATCTTTCCATCAACCCACATATTATCAGCCACAGGAATTTATAGGGTTAATTACAATGATATAAGCTTTTTTTAAATGCATTTTTCAAATTACAGAGAAATTTGTTGATTATTTTTTTAAATATCAACATACAAAATTAGGCTATTTAGATTTTAATTTCAATTTCCATTTTAATAATAAGGTAGGCTATGAAATTATGAAGATAGCTTTATAGCTGAATTCAAGGAACATTAGCCAAGTAGAAGGTAATTTAAGTTTAAACAACTTTTGGTAAATTATAAAGATGCAGGATAAACATCTTCAAGTGTTAAAACAACATTTAGCAACATAGAAAAGATTTCTTTGCATTTGGCAAGGATCTCATAACTGTTACTGAAGAAATACAAAAATACAAAAAAGCCTTTATGCTGGACTTTTTTGTATGTCAGTTGAATAACAATCATCCCCACATGAGTTAAAACTTATCTGCTCAAAAGCACAAAGCTTGTTGAAAGTATAATAAATTTGATTATACCAAACTGAAGCAAACTTTTTTTTCAGGGAACTCATTTTACCATAGCAACCACATAATTGTGTGTGTGTGTGTGTGTGTGTGCACGTCCCTGTGTGTTTGAAGAAGGAACGTGTAAAATTAAAAAAGCAACATTTACAATTTTAACTTCTGAAACATATTTAGCACTAGGTAATGACAAGCACATTAACTAAATGACAGCATTTATTTTACAAGATGATATTGCTGTCTATATCTGTATCTCTGTTTCTGAAATTCTGCTCTATTCTCCTAGAACTTTAGAATTATGAAGATGTATAATTTTAATTTTAATCAGACCTAAAGTCAACATCTGTGACTATAACTTAGTACATCAATTTCTCTACTTAGTCTGGAGTTGATCCCTGAACAACCACACCTAGAAAGGCACTCAGAATTTCATACTGTGTTTTCAAGCTCAAAGGAATACTGGTAAAGTATATAGAATTAAAATGCACTCTTTTTTTGGTTGGAAAACTGCCTATTTCGCAAAGGAAACCACACTGTTAACCCGGAGCAGTAAGGATATGGACATTCTACACTGACACCTGCTCAGGTAATCCACTCACTCAAAGTAGGTGAACATAAAAGATGCCAAAACACATTTAAGATAAAGGATACCCATCTTGCAACTGCACTGGGAGGTATTTACCCAAAGAATACAAAAATACTAATTCAAAGAGATACATGGCCCCCATGTTTATAACAACTTTATCTACAATAGCCAAATTACAGAAACACCCCTGCGTCCATTGATTGATAAATGGATAACAAAGACACACACACATACACACACACACACACACAATGAAATATTACTCAGCCATCAAAAAGAATGAAATCTTGCCATTTGCAAGGACATGGATGGAGCTAGAGTGTTATGCTAAGTGAAATAAGTCAGTCATTGGAAGACATATTTCATATGATTTCACTCATATGTGCAATTTAAGAAAGAAAACAAACAAGCAAAGGGGAAAAAGAAAGAGAGATGGAGAGGCAAACCAAGAAACAGACGCTAAATTATATATAACAAACTGATGGTTACCAGAGGGAAGGTGGATGGGGGAATGGGTTAAATGGGTGATGGATATTAAGGAGGGCACTTGTTATGCTGAGCATGGGGTGTTGTATGGAAGTGTTGAATCACTATATTGTACACCTGAAACTAATATTACACCTGTATGTTAACTAACTGGAATTTAAATAAAAACTTTAATAAAAAGGAAAAAAAAGAATAAGGGATAACATTAATGTTCCTGTTTTAAAAGGTTACCATTATAGAGAGTTTGGTGTAATATGATAGTGTCCTTTCTGTTGTATCATTTTACTAATATCTCATACCTAAGAGTACTAAATCTACACAAATTTAAAAGAAGAAGAGGAAGGTTTGTAAATGTCACTCAGAATAAAGAAGACCTATACTGTAAGGAAGAATTAGAACTCTAATACATGTTTTCTTAGATTTCCCATCAAAGAAAACACATCTCATGAGATTAAGAATAAATTGATTCCTGTGATGAGGAATACCAATATGTTAGAATCAAAAATAATTTGAAGAAATTCAACTCAGTTATTTAAAAGAGACAAGGACAAAAACAAAGAAAGGAAGCAGAGAACTCTGTGAATTTTCTAAGCTCTTTTCTATTATACTATTCCTTATAATGTGAAAGAATTTATTTTTTGTCAATCTATTATTATTACAAAATAATTAAATTTCAGGTCTCCTGTGGCTGAGTTCGTTGAGCGTCAACTCTTGATTTCAGCTCTGGCCATGATTTCAGGATCCTGGGATCAAGCCCCCTGTTGGGCTCTAGGCTCAGTGGGGAGTCGGCTTGAGGATTTCTTTCCCTCTGCCTCTGTCCCCACTTGTGCATGCTCTTTCTCTCAAAAGTAAAATAAATAAATCTTAAAAAAATAATGATTAAATTTCAAAACTATTACATTTTAATATTGATTCCCACCCCTTTGATGATCTAGTGCCAGGATATATAAATTAATAATATAATACATATATGTGTCTATATAAATATAAATTATCTAATCTTCACAAATGAGCAATGTTTGATTTTTTTAAATTATGAAGTGTTAATTACATGACAATTAACCAAATATCTAAAGTAAATGGTTAAAAAAAGGTGATAGAGAGAGGAAAAAAATAAAACAAGATGAAATCAGAGAGGGAGACAAACCATAAGAGACTCTTAATCATAGGAAACAAACTGAGAGTTGCTGGAGGAGAGGGGTTGGAGGGATGGAGTAACTGGGTGATGGGCACTAAGAAGGACACTTGAGGGCGCCTGCATGGCTCAGATGGTTAAGCGTCTGCCTTCGGCTCAGGTCATGATCCCAGGGTCCTGGGATGGAGTCCCACATCGGGCTCCCTGCTCCTTGGGAGCCTGCTTCTCCCTCTGCTTCTCTCTCTCTCTCTCTCTTTCCAACTCTGTCTCTCATGAATAAATATATAAAATCTTTAAAAAACAAACAAACAAACAAAAAAAGAAGGACACTTGATGTAATGAGCACTGGATATTGTATAAGACTGATGAATCAATGACCTCTACCTCTGAGACTAATAATATATTATATGTTAATTAATTGAATTTAAATAAAAAATAAAAACAAAATAACATAAAAAGATGAAGGAATCAGGATTCAAATCTGGTACTCTTCATATTCAAAGTTCTTGTTCTTGGTACAATACCACATTGCTTTTCCCGGGATCTAAAGCACTGAAGCTTCGTTCACTGGCAGTATAGTATCCAGTGAGGTTTACCAAGGGCACAATTACAGCTAATTGAAAACTAACGCATTTGTACAACAGTAGTATAAATCAATATCCAATTTTTCACTTCCTGAAAATGACATTCTATCCTTCCAGACAGCTATATTAAATAAAAATAAACACAGGATGAGCATGCTACCTTCAAATGCTCTCAATAGATAATTGTTAGAAATACAGAACTACAGACAATGCTTTTCAGTTTTTGTTTAAAAAGACACTTAAAGGGGTGCCTGGGTGGCTCAGTCGTTAAGCGTCTGCCTTTGGCTCAGGTTGGCGTCCCTGCTCAGCGGGAAGCCTACCTCTCCATCTCCCATTCCCCCTGTTCCTGTTCCCTCTCTCACTGTGTCTCTCTCTCTGTCAAATAAATAAATAAGTAAAATCTTAAAACAAAAAGACATTTAAAATTTCATGCAAGGAAATATTTCTATTAAGAAAACATAAAATTCCACAATGACTGTTCAGACTACTTTCAAAGCTTTTCAACTGAAAAGACTAGAAGGAGGGCACTTGTAAAATTACTGTACATTTAACCATTTATGAAAGCAAGTGAAGTTTCAGAGAGAAAGGGCTCTCAGAAAAAGATGTCAGGAAGATAATATCTTCAGTGATAATATCTTCACACATGGATTCTAACCCCTGCCCTCTACAAGGGGTGGTCCTTCCTCACCACCTAACAGTCTTCCTATTGACTCATTAAGGATAGTGATGAAGGCGATGCCTATGATCCATCAACAGGTAGGAAGTCTATCACTATCCCCAGGACATGGAAAAACTGGCATCTCTAGTGTTAAAGGTGCAAAGTTTCTTCACAGTGCTCAGGAGCAAAAGGCCACATTTTCTTACTTTTCTAAATAAAATTAAATGGGGCTCTGCCCCTACCTAAATTAATTTGTGAAGTAATTAAATACCTGTTATTTTAAAAGTCCCTTTCCCTTCTTTCAGTATTATAAAAACTCTGGAAGTTTTTTTTTTTTTTTAAGATTTTATTTATTTATTTGACAGAGAGAGACACAGTGAGAGCAGGAACACAAGCAGGGGGAGTGGGAGAGGGAGAAGCAGGTTTCCCGCTGAGCGGGGAGCCTGATGTGGGACTCGATCCCAGGACCCTGGGATCATGACCTGAGCCAAAGGCAGACGCTTAATGACTGAGCCACCCAGGCGCCCAAACCCTGGAAGTTTCTAATTCAGAGACACAGAAGAAGAACTTTTTGTTTCTGATCTATTGCTGCCATCCCCGAGATTGCCACCACTCAGGCCTTCATGGGCCATTCAAAAGCAATCAGCTCCACAGTTCATGGCATTTCACTTTCTCTACAAAATGCTTACCAATTGATTGATTTTTTTAGTGCTTGAAAGCCATGTATTGATAACAAGGACAATAAGATAATTCATAATTTCAATTTTCTGTTGCCATACAGTTTTATGTGTTTTTTTTCTTTTGGCTTATTAATTTAATTATTTGTTAAAAACTTGAACCCCAAATATAAACACATGGCAGATTTTGAAGTACAATTAATTTAAAGAACATTTTTGGGAAAATTAATCTCTTAATAAATGTTTCCCTCGTAAATTCACATCTCGCATAGATGAATCTTGCTTTTTGCTAGAATGTGACTGGTTCAGCATTATACTTATTCCTGTATTCTCATTTTTACAGATTTAAGCTCTGAGAAATCTTATTCTCAGAAATAAGTAGATTGGAATAGAGGAGCTTTATTATGACAATATTACTCAATTCTGTGAACTCCTTCAAAGTTATAACAAAAATTACAGTGATATACCATACAAACTAATTTATAGTCATGTGTCCATTGATACCTCAATTAGTTATTTCTTCAAGATTTTGAAAGAATTTAATGTAAAAATCTAAAAAATATTACTTGTAAAAGGTGTGGTTCCTGGTCATTAGAACCATCTGCTTTTTATAAAAAAAAAAATGTATCTATTTGTTTTGAGAGAGAGAGGAGAGGGAGAGACAGAGAGAGAGGGAGAGAGAGTATGAACAGGGGAAGGCACAGAGGGAGAGAGAGAATCCTCAAGCAGATTCCGCAGTGAGCACCAAACCTGATGCGGTGCTCGGTCTCACAACCCTGAGATCAAGACCTGAGTTGAAATCAAAAGTCAGACAGTTAACCAACTGAGCCACCCAGGCACCACCCTTTTATAGTGGAGATGAATGTTTTGAATCCCCCCTTTGTTTTGCATCCTGGAGATTTCGACATCCAAGGGCAAAACATCAAAGTAAAGTTGAAGAAGTTAGAGATACACTTCTCTTTTGAAAAATAAAACAAGAAAAACCTTGTGGGAGAAAGATGCTTTGAAAGGAAGAATGGAAAAAGGAAGCAGAAAAATTAGGACATGGGTGTTCAAATTTGACACTTGAAAACCGGTTAATATTATCTGCCTGGCCAAAATCATCTTCCCTTCATCCTAGGGGTTAGCAGACTTCAGATTAAAATTAGGAACATAAGTGGCAAATCAACCGAACCAGTTTTCCTTTCTGTAAAGTATAATCTCCAAATTCATTTTAAAATTCAACTGAATCGGTTTTGAAGTGTCCCTATAACAACCATCTCAATCCTGAATTCTAACTCTAAGACAGCTATGTAGATAGTTCCATTAAGAGATCGTTATATCAATCTCTGGCTGCATTTTAGAAACTAAACGCAGTGCTGATGAACTGGTTATAGGTCACCCAGAAACAGCTTCATGAGGAAAAACTCACAGCGAAAAAGAAGCACATAACAGAAGCACCATAGCCCAAGGAAGACAAAATTTTTCTGAAGGGTCAGATAACATTTGTTTGAACACACAATTTGATTTCTTTACATTTTCTATACTTCCTGACTATAAGGATAATCACACTTCAGAAAAGAGGACAACCATGAAAATCACTGAAAGGATTTGCTTATGAAAAGAGTTTTTCCACCACATGATAGGGCTTGTGGAGGTAGAAAAAATTTTCCTTCTTCCCTTCTATGTTCTTCGGCTAGTCATTTACAAAAATATAGGGATATATTATCATTGGGATTAAGGTGTTTGTATAATGTTCATTTGTAAGTGTTTAAAAGGGCCTGAGATGTTGGTTTAAAGGTTTCCCCCACCCTACAGACTTACCAGAGCTATGGTAGTGACAGAGGTTGCCAATTAAGCAACTGATATTTTAGTAACATTGATTCCAAGTCATCGTTAGTATTTTAGTTACGTCTATGTAGCACAGTTGCTAAAAATTCTTATATGAATTTAGGCATCCTCAGTTAGCAACCATTGAACTGTCATATAAATTGTAACAGGTAAATAATTTCACAGTACTGTTTAATGCTTTACAAGTAGGTAAGAATATTTGTATTCTTATAATTCGTTTGGATAAGTAACTTTACATAAAGGAAAAGAAACCCTGACTAGTAAGGGGGCATTTTATTTACTTGGGAACCATTCTGCAAAGGGCAGCATTTCCTGCAGGAAATATGCAAGAGTATTAACCTTAGATTCTATTTCTATTTTAATAGTGTGTTTTTAACTAGTGTGTTTTTAACTTAATAACATAATTCTCAAAGAATCAAGTACATTCTTAATTAAAAAAATTATCTGTCGCTATAGAGTAAAAAATGAAGAGCCTGCATTATAAAATCAACAACTAATATTTACCTGTATACTAATACTATTCTAGTACTATGTAAAAGTCCACTTCTCTCTCTCTCTCTCTCTCTCTCTCCTGCCTCAGGCTAAGCTGCATGTTCCAATCACATGAAATAATTCAACTATCCAGGCAACTGAGTGTTCAGAAGTAATAGCATATCCAAAGCAAGGTTATCTTCCCCTCACCACCCAAGGTAGAAACTGTCAACAGATAATATGAAATCAGGATTAATTAAAGGTATGCCATTCAAGTCACCTGGGTCTGGACAAGAAGAGAGTTTAAATAACTATCAGGTAAATATGTGGTTATAATTCATCCTGGAGGGAGAAAACAATATCAGGTTAAGAGTAACATAATTTTGCTAATAATATGACATACAGATCACAAAAGAACGTCATAAGTGGTAATACCATGGGTTTAAATACACTGTGTTACTTTGGAGAATAATGTTTCTATCATATAGGGAATCTGTAAGATAGTACACAAATGAGAAAAGGAAAATGAATGAGGAAGGCAGAAGTTTCTACTAATTTAGCAACAATCCAAGGTTTCAAGTCAAAGAGGGCATTCTTTAGTAATAGGGACCAAAACAATGTTTACTTAGATAAAAAACAAAGGCATTGCATAATTAGGTGCATTTAGTGTAAAGGTTGTTCTCCTGAATAATGTAAAAATAATCCAAAACCTCCCAAATGATATCAAGCAAAGTGTATTTATCAGATCTTGATGCAGCCAGGAAATCAGCAAACCATTATTTGCATTTGGCAGAGACTAAAAGACAAGATTTGTGACAGAAAAAATGGAAAGCTTCCTGTATGTCCTGATTGGAGACTGTTGGCACAGGGAGAGAGAAGGTGGGCTAATCAGAAGTGAAGCATTCTGTATGATCAGTTAGGGCATATAATTGGCGCTTTGTGGTTGGTCCTAAATTGGAGCTAGGTGGCAAAAATCAGGGAAGCTGTTAGTTATCAAGCAATTCCTTACCATCTGGGACCAAATGCTACAGAGACTGTGGTTCAAACAGGTTGCTGCAGTTGTGGTCAATGTTCTATTTTTACCTATGGGATGGCCAGTGACCATTTATATATTTAGTTTCCTGTTCTAGGACAGAAACTGCCTCAGAGTTCCAGGTGTGGAATTCCAGGAAATCCAGGATTCCAGGACTAAGGATTTTAGTCACATCACATAGTGCTTAATCTCTGCTTCCTGGACGTGGCGATTGGTCTGAAGAATCATTCTTCATTCAAGCTTCATCGGTCATATTATCCCAAATCGCATAGATGTATTAGGTCTGGGAGGCTAAACTGGGAAGCAGAGTCCTTCAGTTATACACTTGAACTTGGAACAGAGAGTCAATAAGCTTCAATTAGAAAAATAGAACATGAAACTTGAATGTGGCAATAATTCTACCTCTATTGCTGTGGCAGAGGCCGGTGTGAGGATAAGACAGAGATTCTGGGGAGGTGGAGATTAGAAATCAGTAGAAAACGCATCTAAAAATGAGAAGCCCACCTCTCATGAAACATAAAGCCAAGCAGTACCCTTGACTTTCTTAAGATTTTGCAAAAAAAACTTGTTAATTCCTCTTTGCTGAACTATTTGTGTCTGTTTCTTGCAGTCAGAGGAGTCCCGATTATTAATCATCAAGTATTTTTATGAAGTTTCAGCCACTGTAACACATAGTATTGGTGTTCCCTGGTATTGGGCACTTCCATCACCCCATCTGCCTTGTAGTTGCGCAGCCATGTGTCTTGTACTGGGCAATGACATATAAGCAGAAGTGACATGTGTCCCTTCTGAGCTGAGACATTTAAATGCTGAAGCAATTATCTCATGTCTTCCTGTCTTCTCCTGCTAAGTATTGTGGAAAAGGCCTAATGTCATCTCTGTGAGGGTGGGTGATATTCAGTAATGAAGCTAAAAGGTCACCGAACACTGGTAAATGAAGATAGATTAAAGCTTGTACTTTAACCTGGGGGTATTCGATAATCAGCAGATTATTTTTGATCCTATATTCTGTTCAAAACAATGTGCTCATGACAACTGAAAGTGATTCTTTTGAGCAGGGAGTTGACATGTTCAGATGTGTGTTTGTGAAGGAGTGCTCTGGCTACCTTGTGCAAAATAGATTAGAGAGGAGAATTCATGTGACTGAGAGACCAGACAGAGCATATTCCCTGCATGAGACAGAAAATGGGGCCATCCTTCGCTTAACTGCCTTTCCATGCCCAACGATGAGTGCCCTCTATGTTCTTGTAGTTGGGTGAGTAGAAGAGAAAGAGAACACAGTCTCCTAAAACTCAGGAAGTTTCTAATTCAAAAAATAGTTATGTGCTATCCTGCTTATAATTTCATTTTCATGACTCAGAGTGCCTTCCATAAGCACATTCTGGCAAATCATAAAACAAATAAATTGAAAGAGAATAAAACCTATTGGGCACTAGAATTGTAGCACCAGATTAAACACATTACCACAAAATGTAAATACACAAATTTACAACCACAGTTGAAAGAGACTTTAACTGAATTCAGGTAAACTAATCGATAAAACATATTTTTGTAAACAGCAATTGTTTGGCAGACTAAGTGTTCTAAATCTTTAAAGTGCATGAGTATATTACCTCAGGAAAAATCTGTTCTCTACACATTTCCTTTATAAAATGCAGAAGAAATAATAAGTGAGCATGTCTTCATCCTCAGTGTGATATTTTGGAATACATAAATAAACCTTTTTGTGCATAAAATATAAGTTACAGAACCAAAGTATCTGATTTTTACAGTGTTTTTTTTTTCTTTCTTCTTCTGTTTCTCTTTTTTTTTTCGTATATAACAAGATTGAGGGGAAGATACATTTAGGAAAAATAATTGTCTTCTACCAGCCAGCTTGCAAAAACTAAAACAAATAACAATGATGTAAAAAAATAAATAAATAAAAGGTTGTTTTGACATTCTGGTAAATGAAAGTATAAGATGAATAGGAATATATTAGAGGTGCATGTCTATCTGAGGCCTGTGAAAATTGCTGATTATAAAGGAGAGAGTTAATGATCTCTAATTGTGTTGTAATTTGAATGCAGTATAATAGTAATGAAGAGAACAGATTTGTGTGTTAACATGAGTAATATTAGAGGAGTGGGTGCCCAGTGTTTGGGATAATTAATTCTATCCCTTACTCCCTACAGACATATGCATATATAAACTGAATTAGATTCTAAAGAGAGCCCAAAGAACCAAAATTAGACTCTGAACAAGCTTGCTATCATCTGGGAGCTTAAATTACTATTTTTGATGTTCTTTGCAACTATCTCATTTAGTTTCTATTGTGTTTGCTTTTTATTCTAAGGTGTTTTTTTTAATGGATTGAATAATGCATAAAATTCTGCAGAGCCTTGCAGAAAGTCTGGATGCAGTGCCATTTAGAGCTTTTATCCCACAGCAAATCCTACTGTTTTTCTGGTGGTTTGTGTTTTTTTTTGTTTAGAGCTCTCAGTGTGTGTGTGTAATTTTATTCCTGATTTCAAGGGAAAAAATTAAACAATCGATTTAGCAAATATATTTTGCACCTAGTGTCAACTACCTTGTATTTAAACTAAAAAAATTCAAATAGTTTGTGAGAATGGTAGAAGCATATTATTTAAGAACAATCTACTAAGAAATAGACAAAGGCTTCAAAGATCCTACAAAGTGCAACGATTTCATCATTTTATTAGTCACTATACCCATTATTGCTGCAAAATTACTTTGCTTAGATGGTTTTAACAAATAGAAATTTTGCTTCACCACTGTAATTATCATAGCATTTTAGGGAATTATAGGAAACCAAACCAAACCCTGCAAACTCGCAAAAGGACTTTAAGTTTTATTTGCTTGTAATGCAAGGCATGATGATTGATCTCTGCTTGGGTATATCCTTTTGTTCTTACTAATGTCAATAGTAAGTCCAAATTTATAGAAAGACTAGAGTGCCTTCCATAAGCACATGAGTGAGCAAATTACCTGGGAAAATCAAATAAAACTCAGTTATTGAAACTTGCAGAAGAAAGGAGCACATTTGAGTTCATGGCAAACTGATGAACATGTCTCAAAGATGGGCTGCCAGTATCCCTCTCTGAAGAGCCCCCAAGGCAGATCGTAACTTCTGAGAAACTGAAGGTTACCTCACAACTCAGGAAGCTCCATACCCCAGTCAAAGTGTGCCTCCGCGCTCACAGTCTGAGCCATTCTTCTTTTAGGCATGTCTAGGCAGATGCTAGGAACTAGTTTATCTAGGCCTGGTGCATTTCATTTATCACAATTATACAATATGCAGTTTGACTAAAGGGCACAGTATAGGTCAATGCATTTAGACAAACATCAGGACTTATTAATCATCCTCAGCCCCTGCAGGCAATATAATCCTCCTTGAAGTTTATATGTGTGCTTAGAACTAAAACAGAACTTCAGAACTAGAATAAGGGTCACTTGCCACTACGTCTCCGGAAGCTCATGAGATCAACTCTGAAAACTACACTGCACCACTTGAAATAGCTTTATCCATAAATAAGGAAACATTTTACCACCATCTGTTTTACTCCCATGCCTATATCTCAATTCACTCTGAATTTGAGTAGGGAAAAATGGAAAGTTATATATTAGTCTCCTTTAAATGCTTGGATAACACTGGATGCTTTAACAGTCCTCAAGGTTAAAGTAGATTAAATGTTAAGATTTGTTTTTCATTGACAACATTCAAATGAAACCATCCCTGGTCGGTGGCAGGCTTTCTCCATGTGGTGATTCAGGAACTTGGCTTCCCCCTTTCTTTCTGCTCCAGCCACCCCGTAAGATCTCGGAGCTCTCCATTTTCAACTGATAGATGTGGAAAGGACTGGAGGATCAGGGAGAGATTTATGTGGTCCAGTCCCAGAAAGGGTGCACATTAACTAGAACTCAATTTTGTGGAAATGCAGCCAACCTATTTACACAGGAAGAAGAGAAGAATATTTTGGGGAAGAGCTCTAAAACTCTGCCTCAGCTTTTCAAAATCCAACTTTGTGGAATACAGACCTGCAGGGAGACTTTGTAGACCTTGTATTATGTAGAGGTTCTCATGACACATTTTGTTGTTATTGTTATTAACATACCTGACTATGCCTATTAAAATGTTCCATATCCTTGTAGGTTTCTCAGACCTATGGCCTTCAAACTGGGTGTGTGTGGGGGCAGGAGGGGGGGCGGAGGTGGTAATTATATACGTATCCACAAAAACCCAGCCTTAAGTCTTCTAATAAGGCAGACATATATATATATAATGTCATAATAACAGGCCCTTGGACCAATACAAGATTCTTTCTACAATCCATCTCTTCATCTATGTTTACTGTCCTCACAGACCTATTTTGCTTTATATAAATTTATTTTATAATATATTATGTATTCTTATACACAAAGAAGTACAATGAAATATTTTTAATACCCAGCAGGAATTATAGAATCTATAAAATATCTACACATGTCATTTTATATCTGATTAATGTTATTTTTTGTTTTAAAGTTAATCATATTATTTTATCCATCTTTATTGATTGAATGAGTATTAATTCTATCTTTTCCCCATTGTATTTGTCATCTCGCCTGGCCGTTGTTTACCATGTTTACCATATTGTCTGGTGGCTAGTGTTCACTTTCCCAGTACAGACTATGCTATTTAGTATCACTCATGATTTCATTAAAAATCATTCAAATAAATTATAACCCTGTAATTACAGTAAGTTCATTGTTACTTGTTACAGCTAAAACAGAATGCATAAATCACAGACATTTACGTTATCATTTCCCTATCCTCCCTAAGTGTTTCTTTCCTCCCTATGTATTATAGGAATGTTGAAGGAAGTATAGTTGTGGACATACTTGGGAATGAATTGTATGAAAATGGTGCCCCCATGAGTTGAGCGAGGTGAGACACTTGTACATTGTTATAAGAAAGATACTCTAAAATACAGTAACTTCAATACAATTGTTAATCTCTCTTTACTATAATAGTCAAGGTAAGAAGCCCAGTCTTGCCTGGCTAGCCTGCTAAAAAATATATATTCCATCCTTGATTTTTATAGTATTGGCCTCAGCTGCATGGCCATTTTTTTTTTTTTTTTGTATAATTTGGATACAGATTTTTCTGTATAATCTCTTTTCCATGTTACTGATGTCAAAAAACACTTCATCTGAGGAAGAAAATGACAGTACTGAGATAGGAGGCGTCTTTCCCACTATATAACACCACCCTTTGCTTCCACCTCAGGATCATTTCTACTTTATTAATTAGCAAACGCAAACCAATAAGCTGTATAAAACATGTGCAAAGCTATATTAACCTAGAGATTTGCAGCATTTACAAAATAACACATCAGTTCATATCATCAGTAATGTCCCACAGTGTCCTACATGCCCTAAGGTGTGTCCAGATGCATATTTTTGCCATACATGAGTATAAAATCTCTAGCCATTGCCTTTTTCCAGGGACCCAGAGGGTGGGAAGTATGAAAACTAGCAGTTAGGTGTATGAGAACTATATGAGATAAACGGGCTGAGCAGTCCTGCTGTAGATCACAAGCCTAGTATAGCCTAAAAGTGTTTGCTGTAAAGTTTTTATCTTTTCTTTTTCATGGTATAAGCCTAAGATTATTTATTTATTTTGTTTTTAATAATTATTTTTTAAAAAATTAGAAAAAAAAACCCTCAGCAGTAATGAGTTTAAAAGGCGTGTTTAATGAAAGCATTGATGAGGATGATGTAACTTGTCAAACTTCAAGGCTGTAGAGTTGCCACTAACCATATGAAAATAGATGTATCAGTATCTTTAAACAAGGAAAGAAAAAGGGAAAAAAAGAAGTGCTTTGTGCCACGGCAGGAACCCCAGAGAGAAGATTCTTCCAGAAACCCCATGATTACATGCAGAAGACAAAACATCTACCCCAAACAAAGATAATACTGGCTAGGTTCAGTAGACCCAACAGAAGACAGCACAAATTTCCCCAGATACCTCGTTATACAAAGCTTTGTGGACAACATTCGCCTCTCAGGTTCACAAAGATCATTACCATCCTCAGACCTCCATGAAACTCTCCTCTCCATGGGGAATGGTTCTTACTCCTTAGAAGCTACTGAGAAAATTAAGAGACAGAGAAGAAAGGCAGAGTAAGATACAATTAAACTCCTGTAAACTCTTTTGTTTTCAGGAATGCAGGTTCCTGACTTTGATGTTGCTGCTTAAAACAGCTCTGGGGAAAAATTTCTTGAAATAATGAAAATGATCAATTTAGGTTTTAAATTTTGTAACCCCTAATAAAGCGTTTTTCTTCTCTCTCTTCTACTATTTTTTTAATAATGAAGTATGAAACATATTAATTCTTTATCACAAATAATGACTCCATGAGATTATATTTGAGTTTAGGGATTTCAAAGTCATTTTATAAGAATTAGTTCAATTGTTACACATTTTGTCTGGAATGTCTAAGCAATATCATTAAAAGCCCAGTTTAATTGCTTTGAAAAAAATATGTTTGATGGGCGCCTGGTTGGCTCAGTCATTAAGTGTCTGCCTTCGGCTCAGGGCATGATCCCAGGGTTCTGGGATCGAGCCCCGCATCGGGCAGTCTGCTCAGCCGGAAGCCTGCTTCACCCTCTCCCACTCCCCCTGCTTGTGTTCCCTCTCTCACTGTGTCTCTCTCTGTCAAATAAATAAATAAAATCTTTAAAAAACAAAAAAGGTTTGGACGCCTGGGTGGCTCAGTTGGTTAAGCAACTGCCTTCGGCTCAGGTCATGATCCTGGAGTCCCGGGATCGAGTCCCACATTGGGCTCCCTGCTCAGCGGGGAGTCTGCTTCTCCCTCTGACCCTCTTCCCTCTCGTGTTCTCTATCTCTCATTCTCTCTCTCTAAAAAAAAAAAGAAAAAAAAAAAAGGTTTGACATGATACTCAGTCTTCCAAAATTCACATTTCATTGTACATCAGCTGCTAAAATGACTCACGTCTTTCTCTTTCTTTAATTTATCCCTTAGAATTCAAAAGGATTGAGACTTAAACTCTTTATAAAATCTGCTGTGTTTCATATGATTAACTACACATTCATGGAAATGTATCAAATATCTAGTCAGAATCTAACATCTTGAATATACAGAAGAAAAATATATGAACTTTATCAAACACATGTTCCAAATTTAATTTGGAGGACAACAGGCAAACAAGCAAACAAAAACTCACCATTATGTTGTCCTGGATAGTCCTAAAATTATGGCAGTGATAAAGGATGCTGAGGGCAAAGGAAGGCTTGAGAGAAGGGATTTTGAACCGAGTCTTAAGGATTGGTGAGATGGTCGTCAAGCAGAGATAGAAGCCACTGTATTACGATGAATTCCTCCCCAACTGCTGTATGAATAATATTACTTTAACCGGGGCACCTGGGTGGCTCAGTCAGTTGAGCATCTGCCTTCGGCTCGGGTCATGATCCCAGGACCCTGGGATCAAGCCCCAAGTGGGGCTCCCTGCTCAGCGGAGAGCCTGATTCTCCCTCTCCCTCTGCCTACTTGTGCTCTCTCTCTTTCTCTGTCATATAAATTAATGAAAAAAAATTACTTTAACCGCTTTCAATTTTTCCATTCAGGTTACATTGGGTACATAGAAATAGTATGCAAAACACAGGGGAGAGATTCCAGGATGTCTTACACTCCTTGCTATGTGTTAGAAGTGTAAGACTTGAGGGAGAGATCATGAATAGAATTTTGTTCACCAATTGACATTTTTAAGTTTTAGGAACAGTCAGATGAAACTCTACTACAACTATGGGTGAGTCATTTGTAGGGTAAGAGAAGGTGATACTCAGTCAATATACCTGCTAGGTTATCTGTCTGGAGGAAGCATCCAAAAGGACTTAGTCATGTCAGATGGCATCAGAATGAGAGAAAGCATGACATATATGACTGTGAGAGTTCCACAGTCTAAGTATTAGTCTGTTGGCTTTCCTTTGTATTGATTTCTCTAACATCAAAATCATGTAAATATGGGGAAAGAAGTACTCTCAAAGTTAGCAGGCACTCACAACTCACTGCAGTGACAGGAGAGCTTTGGGCACCTATGACTGTAGCCTGTGACAGAATCAACCCTCAAACATAGGCACAAGAGACCATATCCTACATAACATGGTATCTTACAATTTCAAGAAATATATTGAGTTAAAGGAATAGTGAACCATAAACTTTGCCAAAACTATTGACAGCACCATTAAAACTGAAGAGGGAATGAGAACATGTGGGTTCTAAATAATCATACAGGAGCTGGTTGATGTTTCTTTCAAAACTAATCATGTGCATGGGAACTGTTAGATCCCAGATTGATTGAATTTTAATAGATTTGAGAATAAGTGGAACAGAAAGGGTACATGTTACTTTTCTTCATCATCTGTACTTAAAAGATAATGAAACATCAAACTTGAAACAATTCACAGACTATTAGATGGGGGTTAATAATTGCTATTTTTAATGTAGAGGAAGAGGAATATTTACTCATAAAAAATATATTATTATGCTACCATGGTGGAAACTCAAGCAAATCTAAAATCTATAGGACGGGGCGCCTGGGTGGTTCAGTTGGTTAAGTGACTGCCTTTGGCTCAGGTCATGATCCTGGAGTCCCGGGATCGAGTCCTGCATCGGACTCCCTGCTCAGCAGGGAGTCTGCTTCTCCCTCGGACCCTCTTCCCTCTCGTGCTCTCTATCTCTCATTCTCTTTCTCGCAAATAAATAAATAAAATGTTAAAAAAAAAAACTATTTGAAGAGTAAAAATTTAAAAAAAAATAAATAAAAAATAAATAAAATCTATAGGACTTTCATCAAGTGAATAATGGTTGGTTACTGGTAATATTTTATTAGTTTTATCAGTGCATTTATGTGAAATTATCAAAAATAAGGATTATACCTAGGAATTTTTCAAAACCTAATTGCAGTGGAAATATAATCAGTAACAGAAATTGAATGTAGAAGTTGAATTCTATACTATTTTGTTATTAATAAAGAGGAAACAATGAGTATTTTGTATGATAATTTGTCAAGAAAGTGTCATCATTTGAAAATATTTCCACCTTATTTATAGAAGCCTAAAATATGAAAAAAAAAAAAAAACAGTGGCCTGAGTAAATATCTGATTGTGATGCACTGCCCAATCCAGAAGTAACCTTGTTAAAATGTCTGTAGATTCCATTCAATTTTGCTAGATTGTGAGCAAAATAGTAAGGAAGAGAGATTTTATTAAATGTTCCCGAAGGTAAAATAAAAATTTTTGTAACCTCCTAAACACTGTTTTTAGTTTCAGTCCTATTTTATGACACAGAACATGATGTATCCTTTCACAAGTAAAATCTAATGAATGACAATGAAATGATATTAACTTGAGTCATGTTAAAAGTAGGAGTGAATTGGATATTATATTATGTGAACCAAAAGGATTCTAATTTGTTTATTTTTGAAGTTCAAGCTCTTTCACAAATACTGAGTATGTGAGTGTATGCATCTATGATATATATATATATATATATTCTGAGTTTTTAACATAGCAAATAGAAATATTTATTTCTATTGGATAATCAAAGGACATTAAGCAATGAATGATATAATAGATAAAAAAACTTACCCCAATTAGGAATAATAAAGTATCGGGCACCTGGGTGGCTCAGTTGGTTAAGCGACTGCCTTCGGCTCAGGTCATGATCCTGGAGTCCCGGGATCGAGTCCCACATCGGGCTCCCTGCTCAGCGGGGAGTCTGCTTCTCCCTCTGACCCTCTTCCCTCTCATGCTCTCTGTCTCTCATTCTCTCTCTCAAATAAATAAATAAATAAAATCTTAAAAAAAAGGAATAATAAAGTATTTATATGACTTTCATGTGAAAATGTTTCAAAATAACGTGTAGAGACTGAGAAAGAATTCCAACTCACAACCTATGAATAGAAGGTGAAACCAATATGAAAGTTAAAGAGGGCAGCAATTCACCTTCTCAGTATTAGATCATGATTTATTGTGAACTGAATCTTCATTGTCAATTATTGATGAAAATTAATAAGTTTCTAAGATCTCAAGTTACTTGAATGTTATGAATATCTTCCAAATAAAAAGATTACTCATGTTATTTATGTGAGTTTAAATATACTTCTACATAAATAATTTATCCTCTCAGTGAAGAACAACTGAACTCCCATTTGGGTTTGGTTTGTTTCATGGGAATTAAAACTTAAGAATTTTTCATGAAATACTGTACTATATAAAAATGCAACATTATATAATGTCCCTCTTTCTTTGCCTTTTGGTTTAAATATTATTACTGTATATTTCTTGACTATTTTATCAGTAAAATGATCTAGTTTATTGAAAACTAGAAGAATCTTGAACAGCTATTAACTTTTTTACACTCTCTAGGTCATTTTGCAGACATCACCTTCCAGCCTACTTGTTTCTGCATACTCTACATATTTAATACCTATGAATTTCCTTTTCATAATATTTGTTCATTCATTCACATCATTAATAATGTTATTAAGTGAGGACAAACCCAGCACCAGTGCACCCTTCCACCTTGAAATATTTTGCTGATGTAGAGGTTGCATCTGATTGAATTCTTTTTAATTCTTCAAGGATTATTGATGTGGAATTAGCCTTTCAGCAATGGAAATCTTTAGTGCAAATTTAAGAAAAACTGGCTGATTGGGCAGTAGGGGAAATGGTATCCAAAATAGTACCTGAAAGAAGCAGGTTTGTTTCCAGAGTGGAAACACTGCAGGATGGTTTTCTGAGCTGGGGGAGGGGAAAACAAAACAAAACAAAAAACAGCTGAAGAAAATAGAGGTGGGGAAAAAGACAACTTTGTCTACGCTGATTTATTAAGAACCAATTCTGAAGCATTTTTAGATTTTTAAGCTTTAAAATGATGCTTTGATTCAGATTTGTTTAAATTGTTAACATTTCAGTTTCCATTCAAAATTTGAGTAGGAAAATCCCTTTGTTATGAAGGAGGTGTTTAGATTTTTAATCTAGGAAATCTATTTTCCTGTTATTGAAGTCAATACATATATTTTAAAAATATGTTTCTCTTTGTTTTTCTCTTCTTCTTGAAGTAGGTCTTTTTAAAATTGGTTAGTCACATGTTTTTCATACTAATAGTGCAATAGAAACAGATTAAAAGGATTTTACTCTTTCTCTATTTAAATTAAACTGAGGATGGAGAAGTTTGGTATTTATTTTTAGAGAATATGACAAGCTTCATAAAATGCAGTCTATTTCAATAAAAGTATTTTCCCCAAGCAATAAGAATAGCAAGGAATAATACATATTATTTAAACATAATGGAAAATAAAGGCACAAACTTTAAGAGATCATCTTATTTTTCTTTCTAGCATGACTTGCTCTTAAAACATCCCTTTGTCTGAAAAGGACACTATTTATAAGAATCAATTTTCCTATATTCTTTGATTAAATTATCCTCTAGTCTTACTAGCCATTTCCTAAGCATGCAGAATTTTTTTTTTTTTTTAAGATTTTATTTATTTGACAGAGAGACACAGCGAGAGAGGGAACACAAGCAGGGGTAGAGGCAGAGGGAGAAGCAGGCTTCCCGCGGAGCTGGGAGCCCAATGTGGGGTTCGATCCCAGGACCCTGGGATCATGACCTGAGCCAAAGACAGACACTTAAGGACTGAGCCACCCAGGTGCCCCCTAGGCATGCAGAATTAAGAAAACAAGAGTAATATTACATGAAGAACTCAAAACAAATCAACTTCACAGCAACTAAAGAATTGTAATACCGGGTGCCTGGGTGGCTCAGTTGGTTAAGCGACTGCCTTCGGCTCAGGTCATGATCCTGGAGTCCCAGGATCGAGTCCCCCATTGGGCTCCCTGCTCAGCGGGGGGGGGGGGGGGGGGGGGGGGGGGGGGGGGGGGGGGGGGGGGGGGGGGGGGGGGGCGGTCTGCCTCTCCCTCTGTCTTCCCTCTCATGCTCTCTGTCTCTCATTCTCTCTCTCAAATAAATAAATAAAATCTTAAAAAAAAATGGTAATACCTACTGACAGAAACCAGCACTAAACTGACAGTTAAAAAAAGGAAACTGTAATTAAAAAAAAAGAGTAAGAGTGTTCATATGAGCACATATGTATCTTTTATGTTTTTATGAAAAGAATTATATTGAAGAATTTGGTTAGTAATATACTGATATAAATCTGCTATGCTTTCCATGATACTGTTTTTTCAAGGTTTTATTCCAGCTACAAACTTCATAATTAAAGTCTAGTTTTCCATGCCAATTTACCACTTTTCTGCCAAAAGTGTATGTTCTTCGTTTTTAACAGACTTTTCTGGATAAATACTAGAAAAAAGAAAAGTATCTTGAAAAATCAAGATTGAGAGGCATCTGAGGGATTTATAGTGTCTTTATCAATGCTCTAGTATTAAAATTGTAAACCCAGGGAAAAACTTTCTACTCATAATGTATTGTATTATATACTGAGGTGAATTTCTTTTGCTACCAAAAGGTAAATTAAGTTAAATTGTATATTGCAATCCCCAGATACAATACAATATTTTTTTTAAGATTTATTTATTTGTTTGAGAGAAAGAAAGAGAGAGAGTGAGCTCGGGGAGGGGCAGAGGGAGACTTAGAGAATCTCAAGATGCCCCCTGCTGGGGCTCATGACCTTGAAATCATGACCTGAGCTGAAATCAAGAGTCCAACACTTAACTGACCAAGCCACCCAAGCACCCCAATAGAATACATTTTTTTAAAAAGCCGTAAATTATAAGATGGTACTGAAGAGTAAATAGAATTATAAAATAATTAATATAAAGACAAGGAAGAAAAGAAAGAAAAGGAAAAAAATCGGATGGTAAACAAAGAAAACAACTAACAAGACAGTCAATTTTAATCTAGCTGTTATCCAAAAATCCAAATTCAGCTGCTCCTCACTTGGAAAGCCAATCCTCAAATAATGAGTTTTGATTGGAAAGGAATATGAGCTTTATTCAGGAGACCGGCCACCTGGGGAGAAGTTGGACTCTTCATCCAAAAACCAGCTCTGTCCGAGGTTTCTGCCTGGCCCCAAAATTTTTAAAGGGACTTTAGGGCAGTTAATCAGTAAAAGGGGAGCACGGTGGTCTATAACTCTTCTTGACTGCATGCAGACTCAATAATTCCAGCTATAGAAATGGCAGGGCTTAGAAGTTTGGCATTCGTGCCCCAGCGGGAGGCTGTATAAGAGGGTTTGGTTTCTGAGTCTTTCTAAGAAACAACGTATGATCTATAGATATACAAAAAAGGTTTAAAGGTTTAAAGCTAGAAGTGCTTGCTAAAATTTAAAATCTACTAAATTGGTCAGAGGGGCCAAGGCAGAGGCTTCACAACATATTGATAAGTACACTTAATGCTAATAATACAAGCACAACAATTCAAAGACAGAAATTGTCAAATTGTATTAAAGTGAGAACCAGCTATATGTTGTGTATAAGAAATATAATTTTAAAATATAAAGCAAGATAAGAGGATGGAAAACAATTTATATCATAACCATTAAGAGATCAGTTCAGTGTAAATATATTATGATTCTAAATATGTACGCATCTAATAACAATCTTTAAAACACAGTAAGAGGGATGCCTGCGTGGCTCAGTCATAAAGCGTCTGCCTTCAGCTCAGGTCATGATCCCAGGGTCCTGGGATCGAGTTGCGCATAGGGCTCCTTGCTCAGTGGGGACCCCGCTTCCCCCTCTGCTTGCCGCTCCCCCTGCTTATGCTCTCTTTCTCTGTCTCTGACAAATAAGTAAATAAAATCAAAAAAAAAAAAGCACAATAAGAAACACCTGTTAGGCGTGGACGAAGAAATAGAGAAAATTACAATTGTAGTAGAAAAATTCAACACATTTCACTCAATAATTGATAAAAATGTGGAACAAATATCAGTAAGTAAATAGAAGATGTAAACAAACTCTCAAAAAATTTATTCCAATTAAATTGAATATAATAATCCAGGTAACGATAGCAGAGTACCCATTATTTTAAAGAGCAAACAGAAAATTTTGCAAGATAGATCATATTCTGAGCCATAAAACAAACCTGAAAAAAAGCTAAAAATAATTAAAACCATGCAAAGGCTATTCGCTGACCGTAGCTGTATTAAAATAGAAAAAATAAGAAAACACTGACAAAATATCCACATATTTTGAAATTAAATAACACACTTCTAAGTAATACACAGGTTAAAGAAGAAATCGAACAGGACACTGAAATTGTTTTGGATTAAATAAGTATTAAAACGTAATATACCAAATACATTGGCAAAAGCTAAATTGATAATAAAATGGGAATTTTAAGTGTCAAATGTCCATATTAGAAGAATAAAATGTCTTAAATCAATGATTTAATTATCTACTTCCAGAACCTCTAAAAACAAGTTCAAAGAAAAATGAAAGAAAGAGTACATAGCCAAAAGAATTTAAAGCTGGGTTTCAAAAAGATACTTGCAAACCCCTTCTTATCATTGGCTAAAATTGATTTGTTAACTGATTCATCTTGGTCATTCAGCCCAGTACTCTTTTGCTCAATGAAAATCCCAGGTTTATTCATGCCTTGTTTTGCTACTTCTTCTTATTTAAAGATTGCACACATTTAATCATTCTCTGACAACATTGCAAACTCACATCCAGGAGAATGGTGTTAATAGCTTGAAAGCAACCATGGTGGGAGGATTTACACCTTGAATCAGCAAACACTAAATATCCAGACCTTCTTTGTTACTTGGAGCACTGGTTTACCAACGTCACTGTTTAATAACTATTATTTAACCTGGTTTATCACATCACTTGTCAAAATACAGAATTACATTGCTTATATATTTAAAAATCAAAATATGTATTTTTTAAAACTTCCAAATCTAATTAAACTTTTGGGATAACTTCTGTGTATTCCCAGCAGGCTAAGCTGGTAGAATCTATCATTTACCAGCTAATCTTGAGGTGATAGGGATGATTCCTTGTGGAGATATATTGCACTTCTCAGAACAATGAGATTCAAATTGGGTCATAAACAATTTTTAAATACCTCTCAAGGGGAGGTTAATTTTCTGATATTGTTTTTGGCTTCACAACAAACACTAAGCATTTGTATCCTGGCTTCTGTTGTTGTTTTTCATAAATATAGCTCTAGAAATGGCAAAACACTTGTGGGATCAATATACTTAATTTAATATACATAAAATATGACCTTTTGGTCATATTTTAATTGTTTGCCATAGTGTATTTCTTGACTCCTTACTGTGTGACACCTTGGTTTCATGATAAAATAATTAGTCTAATTATGTAAACAAGTCAAGTTTTTAAACAGAAATTTGTTTTAATTTCAGATTTTTGTATCTCATGATGATAAGTAATTTCTGGAAAATCATGTTCCAATTATATCATTTAGTTCTAATAACCTAATTGTAACTATTATAAAGAAGAAATTGTCTTGGTTATATTAATGTCAAAAGTAGTCTTCTCACACTCAAGTGTTGAATATTCCATTTTCCTTTAGGTATACAACTCTAACAAATATAACCCAAGAACATAATCCTAGGTATGTAACATATGTACAAGCAAGTAATGCAAGAAATATGTGGTGTGCTGAACCAGCATGCTCTCCCTCAAAGTTGCTAATACTCTATAGGGTCTCTTTGGCCCAGATGATGGGGATGAGTTTAAAGTTCCTTTTTTACCCCTAAACTACATAAGACTGAGCATCTCTTCCCTAACCTCAATCAGGGTTTTGAGGGATCACTAAAGAATCCCCAATGGGGAGAAACATACTACAGAATGAAAATCTACCCACATGGTTCTTCCATACCCCCTCTAAATATGGTGCCTTAACAGGAACAAGCTAGAAGCTGTATATATAAAAATGAGGTTTTTTTTTTTTTCAATTTCTGTACCTCCTGATATTTGTGTTGTAGGGGAAGGGATAAGGCCAGACGTCCAGAAGTCAACATCGGTCTTTATAAAATTCTTGGACAGTGAGGCTGAATCCTTGTCTATAATGAGGTAAAGTCAAGAAAGTAAAAGGTTCAATGAAACCTGCAATTTTCACTTCATGGTTTTGTATAATGTCATACACATCATAATAAAATGTAGGTTAAGGTACCTATTAAATGTTCACATTAACACAGCACCATTTACAAAAACATTTTACAATTAGAACTTACAGTGATTAATGCAGCACTGGCTGCATGCTGGAATCACCTGATTCCTGGATTTCCCCTAATATCAAGTAAATGAGGTCGGTCATGAGACCAGGTGATGGGGCTTTGGGATATAGGTGAGGTTCAATGGGGTGGAGTCCAGAGCCTACGACTAAGAAAGAATTCTTGAGATGTCTTTGGTGCAAAATGCTAAGCACTGGGACAGGACCCGTGGGCCGAAAGAGCTGCTTGCTGCCCAGGGGTTGTGAGGGGTGGCTGACGATATACTGGGAGTTGGGGGAGGTCAGGAAAAAGGGAGGTTTCCAAAAGAACTTTCATATGCTAAAGAAGACTCCCAGGATATGGAGGCCTTGCCATTGTCAAGTTAAGGTTGTTTACCCTTCTAGTAAGGCATTAACAATAGGAGAATTGAGAACTTCCTGGAAGAATGTCGCACATGTCCCACCCAGGATGGGGAGGGGGAGGTTGCAGGGTGTCAGCTTATGCTTTGTCTTCAGCCCGCCTTCTGGTCCCTCATCACAGGGAATAATAGCATTTTTGAAGCTGACCAGGATTATCACTTATATAAATATAGTTGGGAATTTGTGAGGACCTAGCACAGACGTTTTAGTACTGCTTAATTATTGAAAGAATTTTTGTGTTAAACTAACTTTTATTCTTATGAAGGAAAGGTCTAAATGTAATATCAATAATAATTTAGAAATGCTCCCTCTCAACTGGCTGGATTAATTAGCAAAAACAATCTTTCTGTGTGTGTTTGAATATAACCAAAAACAGCTACTCTTTTCCACTATCATGTTTTTGTGTCTTTTGATGTATTTGCTTTAATTCCATTACAAATTTGCCAGCATTTCATCAAAGGGGGAAAAGAGAGTAATTTAAATTTTAAAACTGCCTGGTGCCTCGTTACCTGTAATACTTACCATGGAATATGTACTTATTTCGGCAGAGAGTGTGGATTAGCTCTAACACCCATTCATGCTTTCTTCACCAGTTATAAAGACTTCTGATTCTTAGCTAGCTGGACATATGATCACCTGGAATAAATACTATATTCCCAATCCTTTATAGACCTGGGCATGATACATATAACTAATTTTTGGCCCATGAAGTGGAAGTAGAAATGAAGTATGTGACTTCTAGGAAGTTGTTTTAAAAGAAGGGATCTATTTCTCTGCATTTTTTTTTTTCCCTCTTGGAAGAGCATCTGTGATGGCTGGATCAGGACCAGTCATATAAGAGCATGAGAAGAAGCAACCTTTGGGAATGGCAAAGGAAAATGATAAAAAAAAAAAAGTTTGGATGTCTGATAATCATGAAAATTTCATATCTGACCTCAAGTGTTTGCATTTACACACCAGAGGGATGAGAGGGAATAAAAAGATCTGTCTGTATTGCTCAAGGAAGTTTTAGCCTTTCCTGTACATTAGAAACATCAGGGAGACTTTCAAAATACATTAATGCCCAATCCTATGAAGGTCCCTAGAAAATTCTTCATAGCCTGTAATATTCCACTCAGTCACTTCCAACCCAAGCTCATCCGCTTCTTATATCTAGAGACCATATCCTGCTACCTGGTCATCCTGCTCTGCTATCTTCACTTGTGCAGCTGAAAACTTAACCTCTGTCCTTCGTAACCAAGAGGCAGTGGAACAGGATTTTCCCTGTGTTAACTCCTGTGTTACAGAAATTTGCAAGAAACAAAAGAAAAAAACAACAAACAAACAAAAACCAACCAACCAACAAACAAATAACCAAAACAATAACCCAACCCCTCACAACCAACAAGCAAAAGCCCAAAACGATATCTTAGTTCCAAAATTAAATCCTTTTACAGTCACCACATTCTAGAGTTTCTGACTTTGTTTACCTGGGGTGAGTCTAGGGGACCAGGGTTCTCCCTTCCCACTCAGCTGATTACTTGGTTAATCATATATATAAATTTGGTGTCAGTAAAAGTGAAATTCCGAATTGTAGCTTTCTAACTGCACAATGTGGGGAAGATGATAATCACTGAACCAGTTTTCTTATCAGAAAATCAGAGATCCTAATGATGGGGTTTTGGAATATGGGTAAGATTCAGTGGGGTGTAGTCCCGAGTCAATGACCAAGAAAGAATTCTTTAGATGTCTTTGGTGCAAAATTTTTGTTTATTAAAGCCCGGGGACAGAACCTGTGGGCAGAAGGAGCTGCTGCCCAGGAATTGTGAGGGGTGGCTGATTATATACTTGGGAGTTGGGGGAGGGAAGGGAAAGGGAGGTTTCAAAATGATTTTCATACATTAAAGAAGATTAACAGGATACCAGAGGCCTTGCCATTGTAAAATTGAGGTTGCTTTTCCCTCTAGCAAAGCATTAACATTAAGATAGTCGGGAGCTTCCTGGAGGAACCTCACACTCTGACACTTCAGGTGTCTGTCAGTGGGCTGCAGGTTATAAGGACATTTAATTGTATCCACATTTCCTTCTGGAAGCTAGGTTATTGATAGAAATACTTTGTTCTTAAATTGCTAAGGCATTTGTAAACTGAGGGAGACAGTCTTGCAGGATTGTGATACTATAAGTTAACTATTTGTTACTCCTTTCCTTAGCTTTAGGGCAGCCAGGAGTGCTTGAGGAATGTCACATATATCCCTTCTAGGGGGAGGGGGGTGGGTTGTGGGGTGTCAGCTTTTGGTTTGTCCTCAGCTTGCCTTCTGTTCCCTCATCACTAATAGTGATTTAGGGGATTTTTGTAAAGTTGAAATTATTAAGTTAAGCAGTTTATAAACTTGTATGGTGCTTGGAAACTCATCAGCCCTTAAAAAGTGGCACTTGTATGTGAATTTACTCTTTGAAATTAAAAAAAAAAAAACAAAAAACTTAAGGATACAACTTTGGATTTTCTTATCTTTCATAATATTGTAATGAGGAAAAATTATCCTATTACTTAAATTACAGAACACACTAATTTAAAACTTTGTCTCATAATAATGATAACTTATTTCAAAAAGATATTCATATTATCACTCGATGAGAAACTACAATTATTTGTTAAAGAAAATACACAGATTTTTTAAAATTTTTAACTTTTCATTTTATTATTGTTTATTATTGAATGTTAATTCTATTAACATACAATGTTATATTAGTTTCAGGTGTATAACACAGTGATTCCATAATTCCATACATTATGCAATGCTCATCACGGTAAATGTAATTATCATATGTCACCATGCAAAGTTATTACAGTATTATTGGCCATATTTCTATGCATTACTTTTCATCCCTGTGATTTATTTATTTTCTAACTGCAAGTTTGTACCTCTTAATCCCCTTCACTTATTTTGCCGGTCTCCCAACCCTCTTCCTTCTGGCAACTACCAGTTTGCTCTCTGTACTTGTAAGTCTGTTTCTGCTTGTTTGTTTTAGATTCCACATATAAATAAAATCATATGGTATTTGTCTTTCTCTGTCTGACTTATTGCACTTAGCGTGATACCATTTAGGTCTGTCCATGTTGTTATGAGGAAATGTACAGGATTTAATCCTGTGTGATAAGAGCTCAGAAACTTGTAATTGTTGGATTTTTTTGTCACTGTTCAAGGTTTTTATATAACAAAGTATCAGAAGCCAAAGCACTCACATAGCATGAATATGAACAGAAAATGTCTTTCCTGAGCAAGTACAGGCTTTATAATTTAATTGTATTTACACTGATGAGTGCACACAAAGAAAAATCAATTTGGGGGAGTTTATTTCATTGGTATTGAAATTGTATCTTCTTTAATAAGCTTAGCACAAAGTGCATAGTTTGTCTTCTAAGTTCATTAAGTTTTTCTTTTGCTGTATTCTGTGGTGTTATGTACTTTTATATGGGCTTACTGGTTGGCTGTTCAAAATTGGCTTTCCCAACTACAGAATATTAACTTCCAATATTTACCCAAAAAATTCTCATTTATTATAAAGTCACAATAAAATGACATAAAATGAATATAAATATCTAATTTATTCAAGGTTCTTCTGGAATCATTCTGAAAGTATTAAGAGTAGGCTGAAAACCTGAGTTTATAACATTGGTTATTTTCTCTACCAACTTAATAATACCATTAAAGCTTGTTCAGTATACTTTCTAAAATAAGTAAAAATATATTTTTACCTTAACTATATTGCAGGAAATCTGGGAGGAAAGATAGAAAACATTTTCAATGTGCTCAAACAAGACAAAATACCACTGACACCCCTCCAAATCAAGCAATTAGTCATTCAATCAGTCAAGAGAGCTGTCCTGCATTCTCTCCATACCTCAAAATGCTTCCACCATGAACTTGGTTGTGCCCTGAGGATAAGCTCTTCATCCTCCTCATGTGACTTGCATATCAGAATTCAATGGTGAAATCCTCATCTTATTTGATCCCCATGCTTCTCCAAAAATTTTAATCCTCTACCCAGGAATAAACTCACCTATTCTCTGAGGCACAGGTAAGCATTTGCCCTCCTGGATTTTGAGCTTTGTTAGTCAAACTGTTAGCAACAAGCTTGCAGACATTTTCCTTCCAACGCTCCAAACCCTTCAGTTTCACTGAATGATATTTATAATCTACTTGACCCTTATCTTCTCTCCATCTGTCTTCCTCTCTCCCAATCACCCATTTTATTAGTTATCTAGTGCTCCTTAACTTATTACACCAAAACTTAGTGGGTTAAAAAAATAAACATTCATTACACCATAGTTTCTCTAAGTCAAGAATTCTAGCAAGAATTAGTTAGATTTAGATCCTCTAACTCAGGGTCTTCCATAAGGCTGAAGTCAGGAGGTTGGTGAGGGTGGCCATTATCCAAAGGCACACATGAGATGGATAACTTCCAAGCTCACTCATGTGTTTCTCAACAAGACTTAACTCCTTGCTGGCTGCTGACTGGTGATTGTTAGTTCTTTGCCACATGGGTTTTTCCTTATAGCATATCTCAACATGGTAGCTGACTTCTCTTAGAGTGAGACAGAGAGAGAGCTCTCAAGATGGAAGCCAGTCTTTGTGCAACTTAATCCTGGAAGTGACATCCCATTGTTTCTGCCATAGTGTATATAAGAGAAGTGAGTTAATAAATTCAGTCAGGACTCAAAGATAGGGGTTTCCTCAAGGGTGTAAATATTAACATGTGGGATCAAATAGGGAAATTTTAGATGCTGCCTACCAAGTCCCTGCAATAATAATTACAAAATGTGCTGTTCCTTTGAAGTACACAGATCTTTCACCAATCTCTTATCCCCTTAGCATGTCTTAACAGTTCCTGCAGATGCTTTCCTTCATCATTAAGACTTCCAATCCATTGGTACCTCTGCCTTCTCTCCTGTGAAAGCCCTCCTGTGGATAGTTATTCCCTATAAGCATAAACTGCCTATGGCTCTTCCCAACCCTCGCTTCATGTTAGAATCACCTGCGGAGTAAAATACCAGTGCCCTGGTCTCAACTAAGATTAACTAAACCAGTATTTCTGAAACTAGATACTATTTTCCAACAGCTCCTCTTATGAATCCAATATGCAGTCATATTTGGGAATCAATATGGTAGATTCTGTGATTAAGTAATTTAAACATTTTATGGCCAGTAACCTAAAACAGGGATTGGCTGACTACTTCTCTTAGGCCAACTCTGAACCACCACTTATTTTTAAAATAAAGTTTTATTGAAAACCAGCCACATTTATTTTTCATCTATGGCTGCTTCTGCACTCAAGGTCAGAATTGAGTACTTATTACAGAGACTGTGTGACTCACAAACTGAAAATATTTACAATCTGGCTCTTTACTTAAAAGGTTTGCTGATCTCTGACCTACCTTCTTTCACATCTCTATTTTTTTTTTTTTTGCCAGCATGTTATCTAACCTTTTCACTGAGTGAGGTCTACTGTTTGATCTCTACGATTTCTAATCCTTGAACACCACTGAAGAAAAGTATACAAACAAATTCGTAGTATCTTACAAGTTTCTCCACAGAATAAATCTCCTACCCTCTGCTGTGCTAAAAAAAAGAGTTATTACCAAGCTGTTCAGTAAAGATGAGATATCTGAGAACTTAATTCTTCTTCATACAGTTTTAAATTGCACACATTTTTATTCACATGCCAAATCTACCTTCAGTATTTCATACCCCCCCATGATAGTCCTTTTAGGTTTTTTGTGGTTTGAATGATTTTACATTTTGTTGACTCAACTCTTTTCCCCATGTAAAGACAACTTAATTTTGTAAAAAAGAAAAATTTTACACTGGGCACTTGTTAGAAGCAGAAAGGAATTCTTTATTCAGGAGTATTGCAATATGGGAGAGGCTATTGCAATAGGCAAGTGACACTGAACTCAATTCTGGATACACCAAAGACAGCTGGGGATGTAGAGCCAAAGAGCAGAACACAGTGAGGGGCTTGGTGGAAGAAAATTGATTAGATGTCAGGGGTAAGGGCATTCTTGTTAAAATGGATTTTTGCTAAAGGCAGGTCAAGGTAATCAATCACATATCAACGGGGAGAGGATTCTAGATAAATTGGCTTACCATGATTCTTTGCTGAAAATAGAATTAAGAGAGCCCAGAGATGCCTGAATGAAGTTTGGTCAAAGAGGGAGTCTTTCTTTCTCTCTCTTTCTTTCTTTCTTTTTTAGTTTCAGAATTCTCTGAGTGGCTAAAGTACTGAAGACCTTGTTAAGACACATGCATTCCAGAAGGCCTATGGAAAAACCCTAATAAATTTCAGGAGACTTCCAGGATATCTCATTCAAACTACAAGTGTATTACTTGCTTCTCCTAACACAAATAAGAAGACTTGATCTTGCAATTTTAAATACAAAGAAGAATCAAAATGTCTAGTGCACCTTACGCATTCTGATTAAAAAATTAAAACATGTTGCAAATATTCTAGTGGCAGTATGGCAGTATTTTGTTTTTGAACTATGTTTATAAATTTCAAAAATTAAATATATATTATTATGTTAATTGCATTATATATTATTACATTATCTATGTATATATGTGAGTGTACACATATATCCATACATATACATCAGCTTTATTAAATGGTCTCTACATTTTGAATTTTATTATTTCAATAGAAAAAGAACTAGTAAGCATGTTGGTAACTGTAGATTTCTGGTTATGCTGTAATGCCCAATTTGAAATACTCAAATGAATTTTGTTTTTTGTTTTTTCCTTTTTTTTAAAGATTTTATTTATTTGACAGAGAGAGACACAGCGAGAGAGGGAACACAAGCAGGGGGGGTGGGGGAGGGAGAAGGCTCCCCGCAGAGCAGGAAGCCCGATGTGGGTCTCTATCCTAAGACCCTGGGATCATGAACTGAGCCAAAGGCAGAGGCTTAACAACTGAGCCACCCAGGTTCCCCTCATCTGATATTTTAAAATGAGGACAAAATAATTATATATTTAAATGTTACAATTTTCCTCGATGTGACAAGTTCCAGGTGTGATCACACAGCTTGCTGCAGTGTTCTATTGGTGACTCAAATAATATAAATAGTATTACCATTGCAATGAAATTTAGTAAATGTTGAAAACTCTTGGAATTTTCTAGAATAAAAAAGGTATGTGTTTCCTTAGTTTATACAGTGGTTGCATTCTTGCAAATTTTAGTTTACATTAAAAATCATCCCAAAGTATTTACATATGAAGATTTAGTCTCTTGACTAAATAATTATAATTATCACCATGTGGATATTCATTGGGGCATTTGATGGGGAGCACTTTTTGCAGTGTAGGATTTCAGGACATCTGGCATTGTCAGCCCTCATCTGTGAAAAGCTATTAGTGCCTTCCAATCATTTTGACAGATGAAACACTCAGGAATTTCCAAAAAAAGAAGCGGGTGCTGTCATCATTGAGAACCAGTACCTCAGAAAGGCAAATGAAAATTTCAGTAAGATGTCAGAAAACTGAAAAAGACCATAAAAATAAATTCAGTCATTTTGTACATACTAAGTTCTAGGTATAAACTATGTTATAGTTACACATATTTACTATGATATTTAGACATACAGCTGCTATTTTTTCATTGTCTATCCAATGTTTTATCTACTGCCAGTCTCTTTCCTGGCTTTCCTCACAATAGTTCATGAAAAACTTTAGCTAGATTTTTACTTAAAAATGTTCTCAATTATTATGTCATTTTAAAATAAGAAAGAGATGGGCGAAGAACACAGTTTATGCATGTTGTTTGGTAAGCATGGCGGTTAGCTCGTGTCATATAACTGTTCTCATTAAAGTTACACTTAGATTTTATATTTTGTATCTTTTTAATGAAAAATGTGAGATTGAAAGAAGTTAATTAACTTTTCCAAGAGCCCTTGGTTATGAAAGAAGCAATGTGGATTTTTAGACATTTTGATGTGAAACTTTGACATGAAATTTGAACAGGAATCTTTACCTGAAGATATTTAGGTACATATAAATAAATATATTTAAATTGTTATTTTAATTTTCAAATAAAAATTACTCATATTGTATAAATTACATAGACATAAATGCTATTATTTTCTTCTTTATGATGCTTATTTTCCATTTTCAAAGGTAATACAGAACACTTTATAAATCCCTCCAGAATTACTACCCAAATTTAACATTAAACATTTTTAAATGAACAACAGTGTTAAAAATATCCTACCATTTACCAAGACAATATTTAGTTTATAATTAATACACATAAATAACATGTTTTATGGAAATTAATTCTAACATAGCATGAATATTTATATAAGTAGACTCAAGATAGGCCTACATGTAATTTCAAATTACTATCTTTACAAACTTCATTATAATTAATTTCAATCATTACATAAAATCAAATTATGTATGGTAACATTCAATTATTAAAACTCCTCAGAAGTTGTCTTGATCATTCTGTTACTTTGGTCGAGAAGTTTCCTAAAAACCCACACACTATCTGTTCTGCTCTCAAATAATATAAATGTTCCTAAAAATCACCCTGCCATGCACATTTGCAATAAAAATCACAGAGACACAACATACAAACTTCATCAGTGACATATGGCAAAAAAAAAAAAAAAAAGATGGGAAACTAATTAAAAAGGGTAGCACAGTTTTACACATAGTAAATAGTTGAATAAATAAATACTACAATAATTATGGCACTTCACCCCTGAAATTTCCTTGTAGAAGTGGGTGTTGGAGCAGTAATAACCTGTGAGTTATTATGAAAGGAGGGCTCTCTGTAATTAGATTATCATATCCCCCAATGAGGATGGATGTGGCTCATGACACTGGTTAACTGAGGTAGCTGGTAGATATCTGAGGTATGCCCAGGCACACACACCATGCAGTCTGTGTATTCCTATGTGCCTGATTCAGCTGGGTGTATTTTCTTGCATTCACCCAACATTTCCTTAGGTCAAAACCTCATATAACCAAACCCATCTCTACATTACACCCTAATTGGCCCCAAATAGATCCATCCTGTTGGAACAAATTTGTATTTTCAAAACAGACATTATAGTAGAACAGACTATAGTTAAAACTATTTTTATTTTGTTCCTATAATTAAAATATTTAATTCAAAATTTTTAACTCTTAAATATTTCTGTCTGCCAATCATGTTTAAGGAAACAAATATTTTCAAAATTACTCGATGAAGCAAACATATTCTACTAACTAAACTGGCACATATTATTTCAACAATTTATAATAGAAGTGCATCTTTTTTAAAAATACAGCAAAATTTTTTTAAAAATACATTTATAATTATTAAGATATTGAAATAAATGATAAAAGAATTAAGAATTATTTTTATTTTCCTGGGGTGCCTGGGTGGCTCACTTGATTGGGCGGCCGACTCTTGGTTTTGGCTCAGGTCATGATCTTGGGGTCCTGGGATCAAGCCCCAGACAGGCTGTGTACTCAGTGGGGAGTCTACTTGAGGATTCTCTCTCTCCCTCCCCCTCTGCCCCTCCCCCTGCCTTCATGCTCACTCACTCTCTCTCTCTCTAAATAAATGAACCTTAAAAAAAAAAAAGAATGACTTTGATTTTCCCAAATTAGAAGAAATGTTTGTATGTTTTATTTAGTCACCTCTTCATTTTTATATTATTTTCTGAAGACACTTTATATTCATGAGGAAATTCAGAGAATATATGCTAGAATTTTTTGTTTGTTTTTATTTTCCTTTTTTTGGCCAATGGTTCTTGACCAGATATCTAAATGTTAGGTTGTATATAATTAGTTCAGTGACTAAACAAATAGGCTATTTGATGGATAATAAGGTAGGATTACAAATTATTACAGTCTAAAAAATTACCTCTACAATTGTATTTTAAAAGATGAATCACCCAAAAAAGCTCTCTTTCTAATGATAGCTAGTTCCATCAATAAACTAAATTTCAGTTTGTGAGTCCATATGTCCATTTCTATATGTTGAACCAATCACTAGAGTCTTTGCAGTAGTTAATGAACTCTTAGTTATTATTTGAGGAAAAAGTATTTCTTAGTATATTAAAAGATATAAAAAGGATAATTGAGCTCAAGTTCTAGTTTAAAAAAATATTGTTTTCATGATTCAACTTTCTTCTCTTTTTGGATTTTATGGCCATATAAAATGGCACTCTCTAAAACATCACCTCAAACTTTCTAGTTCATAACAATTCTATGCCCAGTTTTTAACAATGGCCACAGACTCATGATTCTCAACCTGACCCAGTGCTATTACCACCTGCTTCTACATGACCAAGACTGAAGAAATGTCTGTAGCCATGTCAGGCCCAAAGCAAATTAAACAGATTCATTCTTTAGAGGTTTAACAGTGAGGCTCAGAAAGAAAACGAAGTCACCCTTGCCCTTTGATTTGCTTAAAGGTGAGTTTTCCTCCTCTTAAGGAAGAAAAATAAACTCTCCTTAAGAAGGAGAGAATGATGTTACACCCATATGGCAGCAGACACGAGAATGAGAGACTTAGTCATGGTGGAGCCCTGTCCCTGATATATAGTCCCAATATATAGACCTTCCAGCTACCCTGCTTCCTAGAGATCCTTTTTTTGGGCCTTTGATATCTCCTCTATTTCCCAAAAGTTCTTCATTTACCCTAAAAGTAGAATTTGGTTTTGGTTACAGATGTTGGTAAGTGAAAGATCCTTGATGATGAATGTTGCTCTACCAACCAGTTATTTTAATTTAATTTTAATTCAGATGACTTGATTATGTAGATCTAGTGACTTCAAAAATGTAGTGAATAAGCACAGACAATGACATAAAGTCCAAGCATTATCCTACCGATTATTTATAAATTGCAAAAAAAAAAAAAAATTGTAAATTTACAATATTTGAGCTACAAATGAATTTAGCATCAGTGATAATGGGGTATCCTGAATGTGCCTTCTGAATAAGGTAAAGGATACATAACTTATGAAGTATTCTTGCAAAAATGTTTAACATAATGTAATCAAGCCTGTGAACCTAACGTCTATTTAGGTTGCAAAAAAGTCAGGCAATGTAGGGGCAAGTTACTTGACACTAACAGGAAAGAATCAAAAAAATTCAGGATGTAGAATATCCTACACAATAATAACAACTGATCTGAACTCTCATAAAGTCAACATTGGCTAAAATGATGGTGAGATTGTTAAAGAGATAAAAGGATATAATGACCTACCAACCAAAAGTGAAGCACGGAATTGATTAGGCACTGTTCTTTAAAAAACTGTAAAGGACAATTTTCAATAACTGGTAAAAGTTGGTTGGAGACTAGACACATTAGATTTTATTGTAGAATTATCAGATAATATAGAATTATTATTACACTTATTATGAAGGAGGAAAGTCAGAGCTAATAAACTGGTCACTGAATTCATTAAGAGGAATCAGGTTAGGCTTTTCTGGAAGTTTTACTTGAACTACAATCAGAAGATAAATAGAAGATACTTATCTTTTTCATCTTTCAAAGAATTTTAAAGATATACAAATTTAACTTCAATCTAACTTTTCTTTTTATTTAAAGATTTTATTTATTTATTTGAGAGAGAGAGGAGAGAGAGAGAGCATGAGTGGGAGGGCCAGAGGGAGAAGGAGAAAGATTCCTCCACTGAGCAGGGACCAGGACGTAGGGCTTGATCCTGTGACCCTGGGATCATTACCTGAGCTGAAGGCAGCTGCTTAACCAACTGAGCCACCCAGGCACAACTCATAACTTTTCTTAATTACCTTTTGGCATCATATGGAATGAAATCACTAATTATCCCTGCAAAAAATCTATTTTTAATGGAAGTTAACATTTAAATATCTAAATAGTTGTCTCCTAAGACCTTTTAACACCACCATTGATTTGGCATTGATTTTTTATGCTGCATAAATAGAAAAATCTAGTAAGATCAAGATGATTAAGACCTAGAAAAGGATATGGCAATAAACTAAGAATAATATTGTTATCTGAGGTCTAAAGAAAAAATCAATATGATGGTGTCCACAAAATGGTCTTTCCCTGAAACATGAGCAAAATGTCTGTTTGTGTAGAGATGAGTCTGAGCAAAACAATAAGAAAGAAAATTTACAAAATGAATCACAAACTGTACATCTGGAGAAAATATTATTTATAGAAAATATTAAAATCCAAAAGGGATAAATATTTTTTTCCTCAAAAGAGCAAGTTAACTATTATTCTTTGTGTTGAAACTCATAAAAAAAGTTTCTATATGACTATAAAAATCCACATGGTATGTGAAAATATGTCTTTTGATATGGAAAATAACTTGTATACATAATACTCTAAGACAAAACTGGAATTCTTCATCTTCATACAATTATGTTATGTGATTTATGAAAGTCATTTTCTTAGAAGAAAAATAATCAAAGCAGTAATACCTCAAACTATAATTTAGATGAAAGTTTTAGAAGAGTACAGGCCAGGAACTGATCTTAATTAAGGCAATCTCTGTCAAAATGCATCCACTAATTCATTAAATATTTGCATTCATTCATTAGCAAATATTCAATGAATACCTCCATCCACTAGGAACTGTGTTAGCATCAGACATATAATTATGGAAAGAGAAATCTCATCATCTTGTTGGACTTAGAGAAAATAAACACAGACATAAATGAAATTATTCCCAGTTATCAAAAATGGTTCACAGAAATCAAAATATGGTCTCAGAAATTCAGTAGAGAAGACCCACTTAGAATGAGCAGAGAGGTCTTCGTTGGAGCAGTGCCATTTAAGCAGAAATCTGAGCCATGAAGATTTAGCAGAGAGAAGATAAAAAAGAGTTGGAGGAGTGTGCGCACAATTCCTAAAATTGAATGAACCTTGGAATATTTGGAGAATGAAGAGCAGTTTTGCCCATCATAATGAGCTTGTGATTTAAGGAAATTAAGAGAGGCAAATAAATCAAATCATTCATGGCTTTGTAGTCTGAGATGAAGAGTTTGTATTCCAAGTGACACAGGGATCCACGGAATGATTTGAAAAAGAGAAGTAACATTGCCAACTTTCTACCGTATTAGGGATCTGCCAGAAAGAGAATGAATAAGGAGCAGGGGAGATGGAGACAGGGAAGTTTTCGGAGGTTAATATTCCTTAGACGTCAGTTACCAAACTCCCTCAAGTTTTCTTAATTTCAGCAGTGATGTCATCATTCCAAATGACTGAACCCAAGAACCCAAGGTTGTCATTGCCTTCCTCTCATGAGTTAAGCTTATGGTTGCAGACAGAGAAAAGTAGGCAGGTTGTATATTATTTAGGAGATTAATTCAATAGGCTTGAAATGGATTAGACAGAAGCCCGCAGGAAAGTGAAGAATCAAAAATGGATTCTAAATTTCTGGCTTATGTAAGTGAGCAAGTGATAACATCATCCAATAACAAAGTGGACTATTACTAATGCATATTTACACCTAAGTGAGAACTGGAATTTAAAATATCATGATGATGACATTGGGTTAATAGATTGCTGGCTCTGAGAAATACTTGTAAGTAAAGAAGATCCCTAGAAATTTAGTATGTGTGTTATTCACCTACTCCCTAGACCAAAAGATATTCACCTCAAATATGTTCTTTTGGATTCAGAATGTGTTGGGAGAAACAAAAAAGAGAACAGAAATGAAAAGGAAGGCAAGGCAAAAGAAAAAAAAAGAACAGAACAGAAAAAGACAAGAAAAGAGAAAGAAAGGGAAAGGACAGGAACAGAAAGACAAGAAAAAACATGACAAAAGTTGGAACACAAAGAGAAATAGATACAGAAATAATATTAATATATAGATATATAGATATATATCATAATTTACAAACGTTTTAAATCTGAAAAGCATTTGGGCGCCTGGGTGGCTCAGTCGTTAGGCGTCTGCCTTCGGCTCAGGTCATGATCCCAGGGTCCTGGGATTGAGCCCCACATCGGGCTCCCTGCTCCGCGGGAAGCCTGCTTCTCCCTCTCCCACTCCCCCTGCTTGTGTTCCCTCTCTCGCTGTGTCTCTCTCTGTCAAATAAATAAATAAAATCTTTAAAAAAAAAAAATCTGAAAAGCATTTGTCTTTGACTTGTTTCTTTTAATTCAAGGAGGCCCTGGCAATAACTCTATTAATGTAAAGATGATTGCTAAGAATTAAAATATATTTTCAAACAAACTATGATTTTGAAAAGGCCAACATTCTCAAGTTATTCAAAAATGACAATAGTTTTTCCTTTTTTTTTTATTCTCCTGAATCTTATAACTACACTGTTTTTTTCAAAAATAACTAGGGGCTTTTTTCTACCAATTAGTGTGTGAAGAAGAACCATGAGCTTCTGGTCATAGTAACTATCCACATCAATATTGTATAATTTCACCTCATATTCTTCCCAACTATTCAGTGATATTCAAATTCCTGCGTGCTGTGCTACAAAGTCACATTGATTGGCATTATAAATCTTGTCTGGTATTTTATATGTGTTTGTTAATGTACTGACTAAATTTACAAGTAGAATACATTTGTCAAAAGTTTTAGCTTTTATCTCCAACACTTAAGAGTAATCGAGACATATTTCTTGACTCTATTATAAACTGTATAAATATTATGAGGAAATATTAAAAAAGTACCTTTTAAAAGTTAAGAGATGTCACAATAGAAACAAAATTTCATTTCCTCTTTTTTTTCTCTCTGAGTTTAAAATGGGTCTCAAAAGTCAAAGTGATATCATACACAATAGTTTATAAGGATATATAATTCTCAGTTATGGAGTTATGAGAGAAATAATTTATACTTGTAGGTAGTTATAATAGTTAATTCACATAGTTCTACTTGTTTGCTAAAAAGAAGCTCTCAGAAATGATACATGACAATGAAACCTTTAAGAAAAGACTGTCTTTGGGGAAAACATTTTCACAGGTCTAAATTTTGTAATGGTTCAAATTTACATTTCATCAGATGAGCTTTCACATTACAAATTTGTTCATAAGACATGATTTCAATTTGCATTTTCTCCAATGGGTTTTCCAGAAAGTGTGTAAAATCCTTTAGCTATGTTGCAACCAGCATTATAATGGATAATAATTTCAATCTCTTAAATTAATATACCATAAAACCTGTGATAATATTTGTGTAGGTGTCATGAAGGAAATATTACCTCACATTTATTTGTATTCCAATGGTACAGATAATGTCATTGGTATTTTATGTACATTGATTATTAAGATATGCTGCACGTTTTAAAACTATAGACAAGTAGGACAACTTATATATTCTTGCTCTTAAATTTAATAATTTTTCCCTGTATCCGTTTCTCTATATCACTTTCTCTAGCTTTCACATTAGTACAGACTCTTTGAACCTAAGGGACATAAGTCATGAGCGTTTAGTAAGGTATGTAGTTGAATACCACAAAATAGATAGTTTGATATTATTTTCATAAGGAGCAAAGATGGAATGTTCATGTGCCTCACCATGATTTTTATACATTATGAATTTGCCTAACATCATGCCTGTATTTGGCAAATTAAACCAATGGATATAAAATATTTGCCCAAATATTAGTCAAATTGTCTGAAATAAAAATACAGCTATTTTGCAATTCAAAATTCAGTGATATTATTTTTGAGTGCCAATTCTTTACAAGATCCTGACTAGGTATTGATATCCAAAAATGAACAGTAAACAAGATCCTTATCCTCATGAATTTACATTCAGAAGGGATAGAAAAACAAAATTAAATAAACAGACAAATTTATGTTGGGTTTAGTAAGGGCTTAATTATTACACAATATTGCTAAACCTATAATGTTAAAGCAGTTAAATATATACAATTTGTATATAAATATATATATAAATTGCTAAATATATATATAAATATAACATATATATAATATATATCATATTTGTATTTCATTTGTATTTTAAATACAAATTAAATTTGTTTCTATTGTGACATTTTAATATATATAATATATATAAATATATATATATAAATTATATATATAGTGATTTCCATGGAAAAATAGAAAAGGAAACA
>NW_027397065.1:76308050-76313384 GCF_003265705.2 Callorhinus ursinus | reverse complement strand
ATAGTGATTTCCATGGAAAAATAGAAAAGGAAACAAAAAAAAAGTATGAAGAGTTTCAAGAAAATTCTGATGATCATTCTATAGTATCCAAAAGAAGAGTCAACTTGTATCATTAGGTGAGCCATAGTAACTCTCATATGAGTTAGTATTGCTTAAATAGGAGTTAATATTTGTTTTTAAAAATCTGTCCCATGGATATTTTTAATTAAAAATTACCTCATCAGGGGGCGCCTGGGTGGCTCAGTCATTAAGCATCTGCCTTCAGCTCAGGTCATGATCCCAGGGTCCTGGGATCGAGCCCCGCATCAGGCTCCATGCTCCGCGGGAAGCCTGCTTCTCCCTCTCCCACTCCCCCTGCTTGTGTTCCCTCTCTCGCTGTGTCTCTCTCTATCAAATAAATAAATCTTTAAAAAAAAAAAAAAATTACCTCATCAGATAAGACAGTGGGACAAATCAAGAAGTTAATATTGTGGTTTCCTCAGCAACCTTTAATAAGTCACTTGGCCAAAATATATTAGTTTTTAAATACAAATGATTATTCCATTGTATTGTTACTCTATCCACTTCACAGAACATTACAAAGACACATAGGGGTATTGATAATTTGATGATTGTATCATTCAGTGAATTAAATACATTAGAAATCTCATCAAAAATTTTTCTGAGAGGTTATCATTAAACAAAAAGATAATGACTAGCACTTGACATCATGTAAGTTTAATGTAAATCTTTATATGGGCCTTTTGCAAGTTTGCATGGGAGAGTGGAATTGTATGGTAGACTTCCACCCTAGAAGCAGGAAAAGGAGTTGAATCTCCATGTGATAGCATTTTGAGGCACGATTGAGACTGGTGTATCCAAAGACCAGCAAGTGGTTGTTGATGTTCTGTGGGGAGAACTCCCACTTTATAATCTCCCTGCTCTGACTCATTCCTAAACAGCATTTGGAACTATTTAAGATTTTGCATTAGATGACCTGATTGCTGAAGGAGATCTCTTTAAGTAAACTCATAGTACTCAACAATTCTATTTTGTTATTTTAAGGAGACCACAGAATTTGGATAATTTAGTAATATGTAATAACCATTTACCAAATAGACGTGGAAATTCTGTGTCCCTAAATTCTCTGAACTTCCAAACTAAACTATCAGATCTATAGTGATGTTTTAAATCAGACTACAAGATGAAGGAAGCAATGGAACTTGCCCTAATGCAAAGAAAATTATCACTCTCTCTCTCTCTGTTAGTTACTCTGGATGATGGGAGAGGTCTATCTATAAACATTTAGCTGAAGAGGAATCCCTCCAGGAACCACTCTAAAGGTTTTAAGAGAAGGCTGAAGGAAAAGAGATTGAAAACAATTGGCTTAGCTGTTCAGAAAGTGGAGAGAATGAAACAGTAATCTGTCATTGTGTGTGTAGACAAGTTGCTGGAAAATTGGATAAATTGGAAATCACTGGAAGGCAGCTATTTTGTCCTCAAGTGCATTAGATATCAAAGGAAAATGTTATTAAATGGTGAACAATTGCTATTCAAAAGTTTCTAGCTGTTTGGAATATAGAGCTACATATACTCAAAAGATTCTATTATTATTCTAATAATGAATCAGTCTGAATCTAAAGAAAATGCCTCCTAAAAATACATTAATTTTACTCTTACCAGAGTGATATTTTAAACAATATGAATTTGCCTGTGCTTGTGCATATACATGCAGTGAAGTAACCAAAAATTTTTCTCTTCATCTTTGTTAAGTTAATCCATTAGATATTCAGAATATTGGGCCCCACTCAACTCTACTAAATCTTCATTTTAATAAAATCCCAGATTACTTATATACTCATTACAACTTGAGAAGTACTTCTCTATATTTCTTGAGTGTCCAAACCATGACACAAATTTGACCCTGTTGATTCCTTAATTAAAATTATTCAAGACTTCCTTGAAGTTTGAAAAGAAATTCTAGTTTAAGGAAATGAACTGAATTTAGGTTTATCTTATTATTTTCACTATCCATTTCTACCCAATAGAAGAAAGCTTATTTTCACCAGCTCAAGAAGTCACTTTAACTTTACTTTTTTTTGGGGGGGGGGGGTTTTTTTTTTAAGATTTTATTTATTCATTTGAGAGAGAGAGAGAGAGAGACAGAGCACAAGCAGGGGGAGAGGCGGAGGGAGAAGCAGACTCCCCGCTGAGCAGGGAGCCCGATGTGGGACTTGACCCAGGAGGCTGGGATAATGACCCAAACTGAAGGCAGACACTCAACTGACTGAGCCACCCAGGCTCTGTAATTTTACTTTTTAATATTTTTATTCCAATACATAAGTTAAAATAAGAAATGGATATATGAATTGATTTTTATTCTTATATTTTAAAATATTCAACTATTTATGTACTGATGTCTAACTGACATATAACATTATTTTAATTTCAGGTGTACAACATACTGATTTGATATTTTTATCTCTGAAAAGAGTCCCTTTAACTTCAAAACTAACTTTTTTTGTTTTTTCAAAACTAACTTTTATGAGTAATTGTTAATCAGTTCAGGAACAATTGATCCTATCCTCTACCCCCAGCTTCAATCGCATTTCTTTCCAAGAGGTCATATCTTCCGGGCGCCTGGGTGGCTCAGGTGGTTAAGCATCTGCCTCTGGCTCAGGTCGTATCCCAGGGTCCTGGGATGGTGCCCTGCTTTGAGGGTCCCATCTGTCTCTCGGCTCAGCAGGGAATCTGCTTCTCTCTTTCCCTCTGTCCCTCCCCTAATTGTGCACACACTCTCTCTCTCTCAAATATAAAAAAAAATAAAATAATAAAGTAAAATAAAATAAATAAAATAGGTCATATTTTCAAGAGGACTTGAGTTTTAACAACCTCAGAATGAAATATCTGGTCCATGATTTATTTCTGTTCGACTCAACAATGTGGGATCCAATTCAATACTGTTCTTGTCTACAGCTAAAATCTGGACACCCTGCCCTACACTCCATTACCAAACAGGTCACTAGAAAAGCATGGGCAACTTAGAAAGACTTCTTTTCTTTCTTTCTTTTTTTTTTTTTTTTTTTATGCAGCCATCAAAAAAACCAAAGTCTTGCCATTTGCAACAATGTGGATGGAACTAGAGGGTATTATGCTAAGAGAAATAAGTTAATCAGAGAAAGGCATGTATCATATGATCTCACTGATATGAGGAATTCTTAATCTCAGGAAAGGCTTTTAATGTAGAAAGGTTTACCTTTTGAGGGCGCCTGGGTGGCTCAGTCCTTAAGCGTCTGTTTTCTGCTCAGGTCATGGTCCCAGGGTCCTGGGATCGAGCCCCGCATCGGGCTCCCTGCTCGGCAGGAAGCCTGCTTCTCCCTCTCCCACTCCCCCTGCTTGTGTTCCCTCGCTCACTGTCTCTCTCTGTCAAATAAATAAGTAAAATCTTTAAAAAAAAGAAGAAAAGTTTACATTTTGTTTCATGTGTTCCAGTTCCTTTTTTTCTTACTATAAATTACCTAATTTATGTATTTGATGTTCTGTCATTAATATGTCAATAATAATCAATAACAATGTATCACAGCATCCTCTCTGGTGTTTATCAATATATCGATGCATGCTTAATACAATGTTGTTATGAATTCTACTTTGCATATTAATATTAATATATTGTCCACAATATGTCTCAATCTATCTTCATTCTTTTATTTTTATTTATTTATTCTTTTAAAGATTTTACTTATTTATTTGACAGAGAGAGAGAGAACGAGAGCAGGAACACAAGCAGGGGGAGTGGGAGAGGGAGAAGCAGGCTTCCTGCCAAGCAGGGAGCCCGATGCGGGGCTCGATCCCACGACCTTGGGATCATGACCTGAGACAAAGGCAGACGCTTAACAACTGAGCCACCCAGGCGCCCAAACATTCTTTTATTTTTAAGCAGTGTGCATCATATAGTTTAAGAATGCTGTCTTCCTTGTTAAATTTTGATTTCCACCTCTTTTAGCAAAGTTATATGGTTTGCATTTCTTGTTAGAAATGACATAAAACTTTTATGTAAAAAGCTTACAAATTATCTTTAAGATTTATTTATTTATTTGAGATAGAAAGAGAGAGAGAGAGAACAGGGAGGGGGGGCGAGGGGGACAAGAAGAGGAAGAGGGATAGAATTTCAGGCAGACCCCATGCCCAGCAGAGAGCCCATTGCAGGGCTCAGTCTCACAACATTGTGATCATGACCTGAGCTGAAATCAGGAGTTGGATGCTCAACTGACTGAGCCACCCAAGAACCCCACAATACTTGAATTTACAGTAGCTGCTTGTTTTTACTTTTTGTAATTATTTCCTCAGATAAAATAAGCTGCATATATTTTGTTTCTTTCAATATTTCACATAAATAATTTTCACTTATAATGCAACAAGTAAAAACACTAAAAGTACTAAACAAGAAATCTAAGCATTAAAAAATAAATAGAATAATTTATTCTATAGTGTGATATAGTCCGACTTTACTATATACTTTAATCATATATCTTTGAAAAAATAATTTTTAATCCTATTCAACATAGTAACCATAGTTTTACTTAAATTTATGTAGTTGGTTTAGTAGTCATTAGTAGTACTTATAATCGTTTTATTCTTTATCTTATTTTTTTTTAAAGATTTTATTTATTTCGCAGAGAGAGTGCTGACCTGGGGAAGTGGGGAGGGGCCAAAGAAGAGGGAGAAACAGACTCCCCCGCTGATCAGGAGCCCGACGCAGGCCTCAACCCCGGGGTCATGACCTGAGCCGAAGGCAGACACTTAACCAGCGGAGCCACCCAGGCGCCCCAGTTTTTTATCTTATTTTTAATTCCTTATTTTGATTAAGGTTATTCAGGTGTTGTTCCTCTTTCACTTTATTCTCTTCAAATGGAGATATTATACATTTTTAAATTTTTCCTTTTTTATAATTATTGAATATAAAACTTCTGGCTCAAAATATTTTTCACACCACAACAGAGAGTTCCTCCAGTCTTTAGATATTAGGTTATGAAAAAAAGTTCAAGATCATCCAGACATTTTACATTACAGAAATCAAAATATTAATCCTGTGTAATTATTGTAGATATGTTTTTGTTATCATTGCATTTTAAATATCATAAGATATTTTTAGAAAAGGTACATTTTAGGGCGCCTGGGTGGCTCAGATGGTTAAGCGTCTGCCTTCGGCTCAGGTCATGACCCCAGGGTCCTGGGATCGAGTCCCGCATCGGGCTCCCTGCTCCTTGGGAGCCTGCTTCTCCCTCTGCTTCTCTCTCTCTCTATCCCTCTGTCTCTCATGAATGAATAAATAAAATCTTTAAAAAAAAAAAAAAA
>NW_027397065.1:76306665-76307950 GCF_003265705.2 Callorhinus ursinus | reverse complement strand
TGGGGCACCTGGGTGGCTCAGTCGGTTAAGTGCCTGCCTTCAGCTCAGGTCATGATCCCAGGGTCCTGGGATCGAGTCCTACCTCTCACTCTGCTTGCCGTTCCCCCTGCTTGTGCTCTCTCTCTCTCTCTCTCTCTCTGACAAACAAATAAATACAATCTTTAAAAAAAGCTCATGACTCTCTCCAGGCGTCCTCGTGAGAGTGACATCGTCTTTAAACCCTGCGTGGCAATCCCTGACGCACCGCCGTGATGCCCAGGGAAGACAGGGCGACCTGGAAGTCCAACTACTTCCTTAAGATCATCCAACTTTTGGATGATTATCCGAAATGCTTCATTGTGGGAGCAGACAATGTGGGTTCAAAGCAGATGCAGCAGATCCGCATGTCTCTCCGCGGGAAGGCTGTCGTGCTGATGGGCAAGAACACCATGATGCGCAAGGCCATCCGAGGGCATCTGGAGAACAACCCAGCTCTGGAGAAACTGTTGCCTCATATCCGGGGGAATGTGGGCTTTGTGTTCACCAAGGAGGACCTCACTGAGATCAGGGACATGCTGCTGGCCAATAAGGTGCCAGCTGCTGCCCGTGCTGGTGCCATAGCCCCCTGTGAAGTCACTGTGCCAGCCCAGAACACTGGTCTGGGGCCCGAGAAGACCTCCTTCTTCCAGGCTTTAGGCATCACCACTAAAATCTCCAGAGGCACCATTGAAATCCTGGTGAGTGGACTTGGCTTGCTAGTGCTGGCCAGGCAGGTGGTGGGGGCTTGGTTGCTGTGGACCTGCTGGCTGTCCAGGTGTTGATTGCCAGCTGTTCCCTTGTTCTTCAGAGTGATGTGCAGCTGATTAAGACCGGAGACAAAGTGGGAGCCAGCGAAGCCACACTGCTGAACATGCTGAACATCTCCCCCTTCTCCTTTGGGCTGATCATCCAGCAGGTGTTTGACAATGGCAGCATCTACAACCCTGAAGTGCTTGACATCACAGAGGAGACTCTGCATTCTCGCTTCCTGGAGGGTGTCCGCAATGTTGCCAGCGTATGTCTGCAGATAGGTTACCCGACTGTTGCGTCAGTGCCCCATTCTATCATCAATGGATACAAGCGGGTCCTGGCTTTGTCTGTGGAGACTGATTACACTTTCTCACTTGCTGAAAAGGTCAAGGCCTTCTTGGCTGATCCATCTGCGTTTGTGGCCGCTGCTCCCGCGGCCGCTGCCCCTGCTTCTGCACCTGCTGCCACCGCGGCCCCAGCCAAGGTTGAAGCAAAGGAGGAGTCGGAGGAGTCGGAC
>NW_027397065.1:76233876-76306565 GCF_003265705.2 Callorhinus ursinus | reverse complement strand
AAAAAAAAAAAAAAAAAAAAAAAAAAAAAGCTCATGAAATTTTCTTTTATCTTGTATATGTTTGTGTCTTAATAGTATTAAATTCTTAGATTTTTACTTTTGATATGGGTATTTATATCATTTTATTCCATCCCTTCTCTTATATTATTCAGCTTTGACTTCCCCTGCTCTCTTTCTAGTTCTCTTCATTTTTTTCTATATTGCAAACGTTTCTAAAGTTTGTGTTCCATACTATAGATTTCAATTGCTGCTCTATCAACACAGAATTGCAATTTTCACATAGTTTTTAGTACAGAAATTATATCTACGTATTTTCCTTTTTAAAAAAATTAATGTATAAGTGGCACCTGGGTGGCTCAGTTGGTAAGCATCTGATTTTTTTTCTTTTAATATTTTATTTATTTATTTGAGAGAAAGAGAGAGTGCACAAGCAGGGGGAACAGCAGAAGGAGAGGGAGAAGCAGGCTCCCTGCTGAGCAGAGAGCCTGATTCCGGGCTTGACCCCAGGACCCCGGGATCATGACCTGAGCAGAAGGCAGACATTTAACCAACCAGCCTCCCAGGCACCCCAAGCATCTGATTCTTGACTTCGGCTCAGGTCATGATCTCAGGGTTTTGAGATGGAGCCCTGAGTTGGGATCCGTACTCACTGGGGAGTCTGCTTAAGATTCTTTCTCACTCTCCCGTTGTCCTTCCTCTCCTGCTCATATGTGCTCTCTCTCCTTCTCTCTCAAGAAAAAATAAAATAAGATAATACTAATAATAATGTGCAAAATCTCCTAAAGTACTCACTAACCAGTTCTAGCTTCCATCTCTCTGATAAACATTAGAAGTAATAAAGTATTCTCTTAAATGCAAAGTAAAGTCACTATTTGAAAATAAATCAGTGCTATTCACCAAAATGACAAGGTAAAAGGACAAACATAATCATGTACACAGAAGCAGAAAAATATTTGTCAAAATTCAGCATTAATTTTTAAGAATTCTCAGCTAACTAGGAATAGTAAGCAACTTCCTTAACCTGACAAAAGACATCAGTAAACATCTATATTTAACATCGTACTAAATTATGATATGTTAAAAACTCTTCACCTAAGATCAAGAATAAGGCAAAGTTGTTCTTTTTCACTATTTCTACTCAGCATTGTTCTGAAGGAACTAGCTGGTGCTAAAGCAGTGGAGAATAACTCATTGACCATGCACTAAAAAGAATTAGAACCAAAAGTGACTATAAAGGAGAGCAGAATATGCCACCCCATAATATGCCATTTTGGCATGTTGATTATTTTGAATAAAGTTAGTTCAGAAACAGCCAGCACAAGAAGGATACACTGACCATTCTTTGTCTTGGCAGGGAAATAAGGAAAGCATCCTTATTACCAGAAATAGGGAATTTAAAGCCAACAAGGCTATGCCAACAAAATTTGTTAATTCCTCACTAATTGACCACCCCATGGCACAAACTTCTTTGTCTTGTCAATTCTTCACAAACTTTTTGTTTGTCTAAAAGGCAAAAATGCTGCCTGCTTTGGTTATTTCCGTGAGTCTTATATATATATTTTTTTTGTGTGGGGGGTTCCTATAAGTACAAAGTTAAATTTGTTTTTATCCTGCTAATCTGTTTTATGTCAATTTAATTTTTAGACAAAGAACTTAGAAGGGAAAAAGGAAACATTTTCTGCACCTACAACCAATAACCAGAAATAGGAGGAACAACAAAAAAAGGAGGCAGGATAAAAAAGAGAGACATAGGAAAGCAGCAAAGGTGGATTCTATTTCTCTTCTTCTAAAGGTAAAATAAAAGGTATTCTTGTGTTTGAACATCAGTGACATTCATTACTTAGACAACATAGTTTAACTGATTAAGGTAGGTGATTCCACTTGGTCATATGGGTAGAACAAACTATACACAAAGCATAATTTTAAGAAAGTCACTCATTTAAATGCAAGAATGTTTACATCAAAGATTTATTAATTCATTAATGAGTGAACCATTAAGATGGTGTTGTGGTTTGAATGGTGTCATACCCAAATACATTGAAATTCTAACTCCAGTTACCAGGAATATGGCCTTATTTGGAAAGAGGGTCTTTGTAGATGTAACCTGGTTAAGATAAGATCATTAAATGGGACCTAGTATGACCGGTGTCTTTATGGGAAAGGAAGAGACACAGACATGCAGAGGAGGAAGCCAACGTGAAGACACAGACATACGAAGAGACCCTTGTGTAAAGAGAAGTAGAGATTAGAGGGATGCATGTACAAGCCAAAGAACACCAAGGATTGCTGGCAACATCAGAAGCTAAGAGAAAAAAAAAAAAATGAGAAAGATTTTCCCCTGGAGGCCTTAAAGAGAGCATTGTCCTACCTTGAAATACGATCTGATATGATCAAGATACCTGGATTTCATAGTCCTGCTTCCCTGTCCCTCCAAGTCAATTTTAGTCAACTTATCTAACTCCAGGAAAATAAACAGGAGAAAATACTCTTTTGTAATAACATGAAAGGTATAGTTTATTTAAGGAGAACTGACACATTTATGATTTTGAGTCTTTTCCAAGAACATATTTCTCTGCCTGTGTTCAAATCTAAATTTGTGTCCTTCATGATTGTTTTCCAGTTTTCTTCACTGGTATAGTACTGGTTAACTCTACACTTAGACATTTTAGTTAAGTTTGGTTAACGATGTTGTCAGTAGGTGCGTTCTTCAAATATTCCTTCTACATTCTTTAATTCAACATGAATGCCCTTAATGCCACTTAACAAAATGATACTTGTATACATAGTATTAAACAAAATTCAACTGAAACCAAAACAAGAAGTTACTATTAAGATTTTCTGTTTTCCCTCCTTTTATTTATTTTTTTTAGTTTTTTTTGCTCATTTATATGACCATTGCAAAGATACTTCTTCTGCAATATCTAATATTGGAAATGACCCTCCATCAGTATTGCTACTTCTTCCCAGCTGATTGATACATCTTTCTCTAATAATATGTTGTCTGCTGAAGGGTTCACCAATGTTTTACTTAGTAATATAACTTATCTCTTTCCAAACTCATGTTGAACAATCAAAGCACTGGTCACAGTAATTGTGTTATTAATTTGGGAAAGTCACAGGCAATAAAGTTGGTCAACTCAATATGCAAGAGAAGAAGGAGACCCTGCTATTGGCCCCAAAGCTCCTTAAAAACAAGTTTTAATAAAGCCAAATTATGAGACTATAGTTATCATATATACATATACATATATATGTAAAGTACCTCCTAGATGAAATAAGATACATTGAAAAGCTGAAAAAAATTGTTTTTATGTTACTTTATACTTCATTAATTCTATCAGTTTATATTTGAATATGACATTCAAGACAAAGTAAAGACAGAGATACAATTATATAGTACCTTCTCATAGACTAATGACCACATTGATTAATTGAAGTAAAGTTTTTATAATACCTTCCAATCTCTTCATCTGCTTAATTACTTTATAATGGATTATGATGGTCAATTCAGTGCTTTACTGCATAAACAACAGAATGACCTTTTATTTGACATAGTGCTGTATTTTTCTTTCTTTACAGGGAGGACAAGGCCTTAATAAGGTAATATGTATTACTACTCTAAGACCAAGGTTGTATAGCCTAATGTTGGAATTTGCTTGACAAAGTGTTAGGTATTTAAAAATGAGCAACAGTGAAAATAAAAGGAGATAAACAAAGAGATATGGAAGTGTTTTGCATGGAAGTACAAAATAGTTTTGAGCTTTAATGAACACTGAGCAAGTAAGAGATGTCTGTATGTATAATTATATAATTTATAAAGTACATTTTATTGATCCAGTAATAAGAGAGCAGCATATTTCAAATGCTGCAGAAATTCTCCATCACCTGGAATCCACATGTTCACACACACATACACGATCACACATAAAAAAGAAGTGAAAGCTTTAGGGTAGTGATGATGATGAAGATGGTGCTAGTAACATATGTAGTCCCTCTCTCTCTATATATGTATACACATATATAGACATATATGTGTATATATATCTATATATAAATATAATGTAACATATGAGTGTGTGTGCATCATTGCTATTAGTTGTGGGAAAGAAGCTGTAAAATAGTCCCTTTATTATTATTTGTGAAATATTTATTTAATATAAAAATCATGCAATAGGCACTTATTGTTTAATTTATCTTGGGTATGGCATCTTGTTCCTTAGATTCTTTTAAATATAGGTTTATTCAGTCATATATGTGTCAAAATACACAACATATTTTTTTCATGCTGGAAAATAGACATGCTTTGAAATGTATTATCACCTCATTTCAGATGAAGAAATAAAAATTTCTGGCAGATAAGTACATTCTGGCAGGCAAGTACGTCTGGAAAAAAAAAAACCCAGTGGTGATTTTAACAGAAGGTAAATTGCTCACATATGGAATCAACATAGGACAATATCAACATTTGTAAAAAAATGTTTATATACTGCTTTTAATTCCCTGGAGAGAAATATGAAATTCAAGCAACTATTTCCTGATTTGTAATTATGAAACTCTAGCAACTTATTTTTATTTTTTTCCCTCTTAGGAGTTTTACCTGAAGCCTCAGAGGATCCTGTGAAGAATGTATAATAATCGGCATTTTGCTTACTTCCACAGCAACAGAAGGAAATTTACACTTGTATGCTCTGAAGAATTGACTTTTCTGTAAATGACATATGATAGAGAATCCTTTTTGAAAATAAATACCCCTATTTTCATGCTAAACAGGTTTTTCATTTAAATTCATGACAACATATGAAAAACTTTGCCATAAAAATGCAGAGCAATCAATTGAAGTAATATAGGATTTAAGTAATAAAAGATTTAAACAATTTAATAGTTCTTCCATTCATTCTAAATTGAAATTTTAGAGATGTTTTAGAATATGCTGACAGAATACACACAATCCCCACACACACATCCAGTTGAAGGAAATTATCACAGCTACAGTGATTTCATTAAAGAAGAGAAATTAAGATTTTTTTTAGATTTTCAGCTGAAACTCATAGCAAATAAAAGTAGTATCTTTGCTGGACACTATTAATCAACAGTACATAGAAACTTTAGACTATTTGTATTTATATAGTTTAATTATTAGAAATAAAACCTGAGACCACTATGTCCACATGATTTTTTTAAAGATTTATTTGAGAGAAAGAGAGCACATGCATGCGCGAGCACATGGGCTAGCACACAAGTGTGGGGAGGGGCAAAGGGAGAGGGAGAAGCAGATTCCCCATTGAGTGGGGAGCCCGGACATGGAGATCATGACCTGAGCCTGAGGCAGTTGCTTGACTGACTGAGCCACCCAGTGGCCCTTATGTCAATATGATTTAAAAATTTATTTCATAATATTATTTTTTCAGGAAACTAGGACTGTAAACCAATAAATAACTTTATTGTTTGCTTCAGGAAATTCCTGCAAACCAATTTGTGTGAGCAAACAACTCTCTTTTCAGACAATAGATTTCTCACCTGGGCAGAGAGCTATTTATTAAACAGCAGTTTACTTATGAAGACTCACTTCAAGGCCCTCATCTGAAAGTGTCCCTCAATCCTAAGTGCTTATGTCATAGACTTTACCTGTTCTAATCAGTTACTGGACTAGAAGGGCCTACCTAAACACTTGAGCCCAGACTCCAATGGCCTATAAATATCACCTCATCATCTACTCTTCTAAAACACCACCCTGCCAAGGTGGTGGTTACCCTGGTAGCCATACTTCTTTGTTATTTAGCTTTGCTTACTCCACACATTTTAGGTGGTCTTTTGGGGAGTCAATAGGCAACAGCCATGGAGGTTCTACAAAAAACAGCCATGCCCCCTTTCCCATTATGGTTCAAGATCTTTAACACAGAAATATGGAGTTTCCCTTAGCCTTTTGAATCATTCATTTGAGGGTCTCCCTGATCATAGTGAAAAAATAAGTTTTGTGTTAGGACAAATTTCTTTTCTGTTGGACCCTCAAATTCTGTGTTTATTTTGACCTCTACAAATGAGGAATGCTTTTTAGAAATTCTTTGATCATTTGATCATATTTTATTCTTGACAAAAAGCTGCCTACAGTACTCAGAATATTGCTGACTTTCCTTCTGCATTTTGTCATCATATTTTAATATATAACAAGGAATTTCATAGGAAAAAGACTAGGCTTAAGTCCAACAATTTTTTCTTGCTGTGTGATCCTAAGGATTGATGGATGAATGAGTGCAGATCTCCTGAGATCAGCATCTGCATAGAACACCTTTTGCTTGGTCACCTATCAGAACTTTATGAGAGCTTTCCTTAGTCTTATCATGTTTTCCCTGTGAGGGGCTATTCCTAGGATAAACCTTCACTCAAATTTTCTACCTGCTTGGAATTTCAGATGTATTGGGCCTCAGTTAAGAAGATCCAAACACTAGGTTAGGAGGTTAGGGTCCTAAGACATATTTCAAAAGTAACTTCTTCAACCATCCATCATCAGACACTCATGGGTTACTCTTACTTTAGATCTACACTCTTATAGGCAGATTCCTGCATCTTATTACACTTTCATTTTATTTGACACTATGGAAGAAAAAAGAAATTCTATAGAATATAGAGAATAGGAATTTATTCTTATATAGCAGGGAATGTTTATTACTGAGCACTAGTTTTGTTGCAAATAAAAACTTTAATAATTACGTTAAGCCCAACATGGAATCTTGCTATGAAGGAAGTAAGACATTGAAAAGAAATGAAAGTCCTTAAGGCATTAGACATTATACACTGCAAAATAATTTAAAAAATTTTAAGCAGTCTGACCCTTAGATAAGATGTCTCTGATTTTAAAAATTACAATGTCCCCTAAAATTATTAATTTAATAAATGTTTATCTTCATTAAAATGCTATGCAAAAATACACATTAAATTATTTGGTCATGAATTTTAACTAATAATAGAAATTAATTCAAATGCTACCATGCTCTCTTGTCATCTTCCTTTACATTATCATGGATGTGAGTTAATTGTCCTTCAATGTCATGGAACACAGCCTAGGAGAAAGCTGATGAAGTTACAAAATGAACAAATACTGATGTGAAAAGTAAAATCATGGCTCAGTCAGTAAAAATGATAGTCTTATTTTACACTTTCTTGACAGCTGAACTAATATGAAAAACACTCGTCTTGTTCCTTTCCAGGTTTGCATATGTTTGATTTTGTCAGCTGAGTTGTTGTGCAAGTGATTTTCTCTCTGATGTGTCAGAAATATTCAACCTCCATTTGATTATCCTGTATACACTTCAGAGCAGCAAAGACTCTTAACTGTAAGGAAAAGGGATGTGTATGTGGCTTGATTTTCTGTGTAATTACTATTTGTGATTGGCCTTTTCCCAAAATGACATGTAATTTTTCCAGCACGGATTACTTTTCAAAAGAATTACATTTTCAGGTTTTGCAGAGAGAGATGCCCATTTACTGAAATGTGAATTTGAATTTCTGGAAAAGAAACATCAAATTTTCATATTAATCTGTAAAGTCACTATAAATTGTTATTTTTCAGATGAGGCATCTCTCAAAATGACTGGTTTTGGTGTATGGTAGAAATGATATTTTATCCCTTCTATTACCATGAACAGAATACAACAGATTAAGTGTGTGTGTATGTATATGTGTATAAAAATGGAATATAATATTGTATCCAAGGAAAAATATCAGATAACACTAATAACTAAACCAGAACTCTATTTATTACTGAGAAGCCTTTCCCAATTGAACAATTAAGACATCAAATTATTGATAGCTGCAAGTAAAACAATTATTGCTAGCTGCTTTGTCACACAGACAAAAACACAAACACAAATACACACTGCACACGTGAATATAGTTTTTCTGTAAAGGCAAATGCTCCCCTAAAAGTTACCTGTTGCCATGATACTGATTATGTCAGCAGGTTCACTACTTAGCGTGCTGTAATATAAAGGTATGCTAGTATTCCACTAGAATGTACGTTCAATGAGGATATGGTTTTGATCAATCTTCTATATTCACATCGTTTATTTTTTTATTTTTTTAAAGGACTTTATTTATTTATTTGACAGAGAGAGAGAGAGAGTGAGAGAGGGAACACAAGCAGGGGAAGTGGGAGAGGGAGAAGAAGGCTCCTTGCCGAGCAGGGAGCCCGATGCGGGGCTCGGTCCCAGGACCCTGGGATCATGACCTGAGCCGAAGGCAGACGCTTAACGACTGAGCCACCCAGGCTCCCCCTTCACATCATTTAAATGAGCACTTGGAATCTAGCATGTTCTCAAAAAATGCCTGTTGATTGCATAGTAAGTATATTTTGAAGTATGAATGATGTCTAGTATATACAGCATCATCACTAAATAGTACCTGAGCTAACATTTTGTATTTTAGCCAGTATAACTCCCCAAAATACACCAGACAGCTTGTTTTTAAAATAAAATTAAGTTTATTAAAACTCTCTCTACTGGGGCACCTGGGTGGCTCAGTCATTAAGCGTCTGCTTTTGGCTCAGGTCATGATCCCAGGATCTTGGGATCAAGCCCCACCTCAGACTCCCTGCTCAGCGGGAAGCCTGCTTCTCCCTCTCCCACTCCCCCTGCTTGTGTTCCTTCTCTGGCTGTCTCTCTCTCTGTCAAATAAATAAATAAAATCTTAAAAAAAAAAAAAACAAAACCTCTCTCTACCAAGGAAGTATGACACTTTGACAGATTCTTAGCCATGTCTCAATGACAAGGACTCAGAGCAGGCTTTTTCTTGGTTGTGGAGTATGGGCTAAGTGAGTTAAAATGAATCTTCCAAGGGAAGTAACATAGAAATTGGTGAAAATGTAATAATTTCAGTGTTGGTGGCCACAGCTAGGTGAGGGTCTTAAAGCAAGTTTTGATAAGTAAACTATCACTGAATAGGTAAGGCAGAATGTTATCTGAGAAAAATTGCTCTTTAGTGATTTCCTGCGGCAGACAATAAATTTATTTAGTATTTGATACTCTTCTTTCCTGGGCAAAGTCTTACAAGAAAGAAAACAAACAAAGAAGCAAAGTTATATTGACTTAGGTTGTTTTATCTCTTTTATCCCATCTCATTGTCCTTCAGCCTGTTTTGGAGGAAAGATCATTATTATTTGGGAACATGATCAATCCAGATGTACATTGCTGTTTGAAGAGACATAATTATATATCAGATATTTGTTGGAAGTTATTTTGACTATACAGTCAGTTTTTTTCTATTATTTTGTTTGGTTGACCATCTGTTATATCATTTTAATGGGACAGCATCTGAATAAAAGACTTCGACTCTGGAAATCACATATTTGAACAATGTCATAGACAAATACTAAAGGAAAAATTATGATCCATATTTGTAGTCCCTTCTAAGGAGAACCCATATTAAGCCAAAAGAACATATTCTGCTCTCAATCTGATGAGCACGGAGAGTTTGATATGGGTGCTGTATTAGCCATCTATTGCTGCATAAGAAGTTACCCTAAAACATAATGTCTTAAAACCATAACAAGCCTTTATTATCTCTGCCAGTATTTGTGCCATCATAATTTCATGAGTAGGTAATAAAGAGGCCACTCTGTATCTGTTGGTTGGAACTATATCATCTGAAGCTTTGGTTAAGCCTGGGACATTCACTTCCAGGCTTACTCATTTGCAAGGCTCCTAAGTTGGTGTTGGCTGGGGATAGACAGCCTCATTTTATCTTGACATGAATCTCTTCTAAGGTTATTTTAAAGTCCTTCTAACATGATGGCTGGCTGCTTCCAGAGTGAAAAATCCAAGAGCCAAAACGGAAGCCACCATGCTATTTATGACCTAGCCTCAGAAGTTGCACACTATCACACATTGTCAACTTTGTCATACCTAGTAAGTCACCTAGAGCAGTTCTAGATCAATGTGAGAAGACACTATACCAAGTGCATGAATACCAGGAGGCAAAGATCAGTGAAGACCTAGTTGGTGACTGGCTATCACAGGAAAATATGCCAACATTATCTAATTACAGGATTTATATATCCTTTTCTTGTGTCCTCTTAATATAATTAAATATCTCATAAAATTCTATAAATATGCAACATTCTTCCCACAAAGTAGCTATTGTACCACCTACAAAGGGCAATGCTAGGTCCAGGGCTTCTCTGTTTTAAACCATCAGCTGTCCATTGTCATTTACTTCTTGGATGAGTAGTTCTTTGACCTCACTGACATTTTATAGCTCACCTGTAATCACCAAACCCATAGTGTGTAGAAATTTTTCAATTTCATGACTTGTGTAAAGTGTGCTATTAAGAAGCTGGATGATAGAGGGAAGGAAGCTTTATAGAATTCCTGTTGAGTAGTTAAGATTTCAAAGATTTCAAATTTGATTAGAGGCTCAACTTTTTCTCCTTTTTAAAAGTCAAGTTATTTAGTAAAATTGTCTTTGTTGTTTTTGTTTGTTTTGTTTTTTGAGGGAAGAGAAATAATGTGCCAAAATGGAACTGAGTGATATTAATTAACCATCATGAACACATGTATTCACTTGCCAAATTTATTAGTTTCTTATGGTTGCTGCAAAAATCATCACACATTTAGTGGCTTGAAACAACATAAATTTATTACCTAACAGTTCTTCAGATTAGAAGTTCAACACCAGTTTTACTGGACTAAAATCAAGGTATTAGCAAGATTGCATTCCTCCTTTGACTCTATGGGAAATCTATGTTCTTGCCTTTCTCAACTTCTAGAGCCCAACTACATTCCTTAGCTCATGATCCTTGTGTTGGTCAACTTGGGCTGATACAACCAAATTCCAGAAACTGGAGAGCTTAAGCAACAGATATTTATATCTCACAGTTCTAGAGGCTAGAAAGTGAAAGACCAAGGTGCCAGCATATTCATTTCCTGGAGAGAGTCCACATCCTAGTTTGTAGACAGACACCTCACTGTGTGCCCCAAGGCTTTTTATCATTGTATGATAATCTCTTGTGTGTCTTCCTCTACTTCTAAGGGCACTAATCCCAGCATGGGGGTGCCATTTTCATGATGTCATCTAAACCTTATTACTTCCCAAAGATTCTATAGCCAAATACCAACACATTAAAGGTTAGGGCTTCAACACTGAATTTGGGAGAGATACAGACATCCAGTCCATACAGTTATCTTTCTCCATCTTCAAAATCATTGGTAAAGAGAGTATCAAGTCCTTCACACATTATGACTTTTTCTGTTTCACTTTTCTACTTGCAAAAAGACATATGACTACATTTGTTCACCCCCAAATCTAGGGTAATCTTATGTAAAGATCCTTACCCTTAATAGCATCTGCAAAGTCTCTTCTGCCATGTAAGGCAACATATTCATCAGTTTCAGGGATTAGAATCTAGACATCTTTGAGAGCTCATTATTTTGCCTATCACACCAATATGATTCATTTCTTTCAAGTTTGTTGCAATAGTTAGTAGGTTTTGGTACTACAAATCCAGGAGCAGTCATTAGGGTTGATAAATTTTATTGTTTGCTTTCAGTGCCATGCCAGTGTTAATCAGGTAGGGGATATAAAATGGAAAACTCATCATACAGACAGCAGGGTAAATCATATTTTTTGAAGTCTATAAATATGAGAAAGTATTAAGTACATACCATTTTAATCTATTGTGTTTTCAAGACTTATCTTTCTGAAAGTGTAGTTATAAAAGCTGCCTTCTATAAATGATCTGTGAGTGTTGTGCCCCTTGTAGGCATAAGCTTCCCTTCCTAGATATGGCATAATTAGAGTTTTAGATTTTTAGTTATCTAATACTCTGCTATTTTCCAGGTAAAGTGTGAATAAGTAGTCAAGTTCAAATATTGATAAACCCAAATGTTTCATGACAAGGGATCAGTGTTAAAAGGAGCTAGTTGGCACCTCAAGGGAAATGTGTGCAAACTCAATCATGGTTCAAATGTATGTTCTAGCCAAATCATAAACAAATTGCAACCATTTATTAAACTCCTTTATAGAGGGACTAAAGATGACAAAAGAAATATTTGGAATCACAGTGTTATGGTAACATATTAAATGTAACACTAAAGGAGAAACAGAGTTAAAAAAAGATTGTCATGGAAATAAAGATTCAAAGCCTAAAGATTAAATATGACAAACTGTGGATCCTTTTCTATGAAACATGATTGGTAGATGTTTATTTCTCACATAATGATTTCCTTGATCTGGATATCTTCAATGGAAGCCATCTCCTTTCAAAGACTATTTGATTTTGGAAGAATTCAAAGAATCTTCAATTTGAGGTTCTGTTTAGGGTAGCCTTCCCATGATTCAAAGATGACCTATGCTTAGTATTTGACATATAGAAATCAAAGGATTAATCTCTTGAAGATTTTTGCTTCGCTAGTTGGCAGAACTTCCTGATATTGATTTTTTACTGAGGTCTTTCTCTGATGTCTCTTCCAGAAGACCAGATATCTAGACTTGAGAAACAATTCTGCAGGCATGGCTCAAGAGAGTATTAAGATTTCAGTACCTGTTCGTGATAAGAATGGATTTTATTAGCCCCTAACAACATTTACATAAACAAATGTAGATTTTAAAATCAGAAGTAATATTCCTAGACACATGGTCTTTTATTAACTCACAAAGCACAGCTGAACCATGGAAGGAGGAAATACCTCAGACTTCATGGGTTTAAAGTTCTCTGTGAACTTTGCCACGTTTAGTTTCAGAATTCCATCTATTCTTTCTATCTTCCATGAAGGTTGATATTGATACGGACAGTGAAGTCTGATTGAATGACAGATGTTACCAAGTTCTTTAATAAAAATTCCAGTAAAATGGTTTCCTCTGTTACTAGGGGGATAAGTTTGAGTGTGTCAGACTAGAGAGAAAGTTTTCCTTCATACCATGAAGCAAAAAATGATCAAGACATTCAAAATCCATTTCCAGCACAAGCTGTATGATATATATTTGAATTTTTACAAAGAACGCTTTATAGTTTTGCCAAGATTTATAACAATGATGGTTGGGACAAGCAATAACGATCACTCAGCAATTTTAGCAAAATTTCTCCCAAACTATTGATTAAATACAGTGGCTAATTTGTCCTCACTGTGCCAATAAAACTGAACAATTCTGACTAAAGTTTTATGTTAACTCACATCCATAGAATAGAAAAGAGTGAAATCATCTCTTGAGTTATAATATACAGTTTATGGGAATACAGTTAATAATGTCCTTGAGAGTAAGAACATAGTAAGAGCAGGAAGGATACTGACAAAGTCTGTGTCTATTGATGCCAACCACTTTGATTGGCTCTGCTAGGTGAGGAATTAAAGCCTGAAGGGTGGGACAGAGCTTTGTAGGTAGTTATTGTACCAGTCTTTGTTCTTGAACATAAGCATGCTTCTTTTAAGTGGAAACTACACATTGACTGAAAAGTCTTTATATTAATGCATCTTTTTAACACATAATTAAACATGAAAAATTAGCTGTTTTTGGATTCATAAGTTTAGTAAATAAAAGATCCCTCACAAGATATTTGAGTTAATGACCACTAAGAAATTCAGAATTATTTCTATTACCCTCCTTTTATAGGATGAAGGAGCAAAGCTTTTTATTACCTGGTGTTCTTTCCAGGAAATTCAGATATTTTATACATAGAAGACATGTTATCAGTGTTAATATTCTAAACGTGGAGCCTAATCTTAGGAAAAGCAGCATCAAGAATATTCAAGGTGACAAGACAGAAGTATAAATAAATCATCATTTTTTCAAAATAAAAAATATTTATTATAGATAATATTTTAAAACAGCAACAATTAACAATGATCATTATGAATTTTATGTTAAAAGGATTAAATAGAAAATAAGATGAACCATTTGTTTTTTGTTTAAAAATGCAATTTTAGTATTTTTATCAGCATATTAAATAAAGCAACACATGTATTACCTTGAGTGTGATATCTTAATAAAATGTAACAATTTCTTGGGCTTCTGGGTGGCTCAGTTGGTTAAGCCATGGCCCTCAACTCAGGTCATGATCCTGGAGTCCAAGGATCCAGTCCCACATTGGGCTCCCTGCTGAGCAGGGAGTCTGCTCTCTCCCTCTGACCCTCCCCCCTCTCATGCTCTCTCTCTCTCAAATAAATAAATAAAAAATCTTAAAAAATATTTTTTCAAATGTAACAATTTCTTTAAGAGACAAACTGTATTTTTTACCTCAAAGACATATTCACATCTCTCTGTAGTTATACCATGTATTACCTCAATCATTCTTTTAACACTTTAGCTAAAGTATTATTAGCAAAACCAAGAGAAAACCAACTGCTTAGGTACCTAATAGGTATAATAATAATGAGGGAAGAGAGCTATAAACATGACAATGTCAGCTTCAATGAAATCCTTCAATGGAATCAGAAGTTAAGCATTATATTTACAGATAAAAAGAGAAAGATTAAGTAATTTACTGTGTATGATATAGTTGGTAAACATAAGAGCCAGAAATTATATCAGTTTTGTTTGACTCAAAGTATTTGCTTCCCACTGTAATCACACTGCTTTTGATTTAGAATGATCTAATTGTATACATGCGTGGACAGGAAAAAAAGAAAAATGATGACTGACTCCCAGATTTCAGAACTGGAAAAATAGTCATGTTGTGGTATGCTCAGCATGCCACAGAGATGGGGAGACAAGGCAAGGAACAAGATGGTAATATAGAAAGGGACAAAGTGTCTGCTTTGGACCAGGTAACTTGGAGATGCCTATGAGACATTGCTGTCAATTAGACAGTCATATACAGGACCTGCAACGCACAGGACCAGTCTGGGTAATTTTGGGATTTGTCAGCATCAACATGTTGTGTAATGCCATGTGACTAAACAATATCAAATGGGAAGACAGATATGGTTGAAGGAAGACCCAAGACCTAGTTTTGGGATGCTCATAGAATTCAAAGTTTAGAGGGTAAATAAAGAAGGATTGGATTTAAGTGGGATTGATACAGAGAATGTGGTCCCACAGAACTGCAGAGGGTTTTTTTTCAAGTTTGCAGTCAGTGGTTAAATCCTGCCCAAGAAACACTGGAATGAATACTGAACAATGGATTAGATAGAACGTACAGTCCAGAATATGTAAAGAGAAATCTATCAACAATACATATTATAAACAATGGTAAAAGATTTAGTTGTTCAAAAGTTGTCTTGAAGAATTATTCTGGGGTAAAAATATAAAACTCCTATCATACCATATAATAAAATAATTCTGGATGAATCAAAAGCTTATATAAATAAATTTTAAAATTTTAAATTATTATTTCTGAGAGAGAGAGAACATGAGCGGGAGCCAAGGTGAGTGGTGGTGGGCAGAGGGAGAGACTCCCAAACAGGCTCCTCAGTCAGCATGGAGCCCAATGTGGGGCTCAATCTCAGGACCCTGAGATCATGACCTACGCAGAAATCAAGTCAGACATTTAACCAACTGAGTCCCCCAGGCACCCCAGAAATTTTAAATTATTAAAACAATGTAAGTACCCATATTCCCTAAGGCACTTTCTTGATTGTTTTACATGTAGAAACTCATTTGATACTTCTGTCAACCTTCAGGAGTCTGATACAGATATTCTAATTTTCTGGATTATTGCAATAAACTCCTGATCATTCTACAAAACTGAAGCACTACGGGATGATGAAATTTGCTCAATGCCACAGAACAATTTAGTCATAGATTTGGAATTTGAAGCAGCTAATTTGGCTCCAAAATGTTCACTTTAATCATTGCAGTATTCAACGTACTGAACCACAGAAGGTAAAATGCACAGCATTAATAAGGGTAACTCGATCTCATTAGTATTCAAAGAATGCAATGTAACGTATGTCATTCCACAAATATATTGGAAATAAAAAATAAAAATAGAAACTCATAGCCAATTTTCAGTAAAAAGATTCACTGATATGCTGTAAGAAAAATGAAATTTAATGGGGCGCCTGGGTGGCTCAGGCATTAAGCATCTGTCTTTGGCTCAGGTCATGATCCCAGGGTACTGGCATTGAGCCCTGCATTGGGGTCCCTGCTCAGTAGGGAGTCTGCTTCTCCCTCTCCCACTCCCTCTGCTTGTGTTCCCTCTCTGTCTGTGTCACTCTCTGTCAAATAAATAAATAAATCTTTTTTAAAAAAAGAAAAATGAATTTAAAAGATACACTCTTTTTTGGTAAGGTCTATTGAATTACATAACATGAAAATCTTAAATCTGTGGTTTTGGGCCAAATATTCTTTTTTCTAGTTAAACCAAGTTTGTATGTAAATGTGTTCATCACATTTACTTTTAAGGGAAACGATAGTGAGTTTATGTGCAAAATGAATCCTCCGTTTTACAAAATTTAATATGTACTCACATGCATAGGACCAATAGGCTTAATATATACATAAAGCGTTAATAATTATGATCAGTGTGGGGTATTTAATTATATGTCCTTTTTATTTTTTTTCTTAATTTTCTTTGATAAACATGTATACTTTGGTCATTGAATAATTATTTTTTTAAGATTTTATTTTATTTATTTGACAGAGAGAGACACAGGGAGAGAGGGAGCACAAGCACAGGGAGTGGGAGAGGGAGAAGCAGGTTTCCCGCTGAGCAGGGAGCCCAACGTGGGGCTCGATCCCAGGACCCTGGGATCATGACCTGAGCCGAAGGCAGATGCTTAACGCCTGAGCCACCCAGGCACCCCTGAATAATTAAATTTATTTTAAAAAATTTTGTCATGGTTTAAAAGACTTTTGAACAATGTAAAAATTCAGCAAAGTGCAATAATTTACAATTGTGCATTAGTTGAATATTTAATGACTGTTGACAATGCCAGTGATGAATTTTTTCTAAGTACATTTATAGTATAATCCTTAAAGTATCATGTAAGTTAACTGTATTATAACTGTCTAAAATTAAATTTTATGTTTCCCTATTTTCTTGCCATTAATATCCAAATTCTTTTCCATTTGTATTACTTAAGATTCAGAAAAAAAAAAAACAGTATTACCAAAAGGTAGACATTACCGGTGTTAGGTAGCTACAATGATGACAGGATAATACTTTGATTCAGATTGAATCAGAATCAGCACAGGAAGAAGCTCTAGAAGTTTTTATTCCTCTGAACATCAGCTCTGTGCTTAGAATTATTGCTTTTCCTCAGACCTTGAGAAAGTCTCTGCTTCTGGGCATAAAATCAGGGAAGCCAAGAACAGTGACTGCTTCCCTTGTGAAAGCTCTCCTCTATTTTTAATTGCCAAATCCTGCCAGTAATTTAAACATGACACCATGGAAAGGATTTTGAAATCCAGCATGATTAGGTAAATCATTTTCCGTAAGAGTGAAGCACTGTCTCTTGGGACTAAAATATATGGATGGAAATCACATTATTGAAATACTAGGCTTGGGACTATCTCTATGAATGATTTTCACCTTTGAAGTAAGTGTTTTGGTCTAGTAAGATGAACACCACACTTTCTTCATGGTCCTTTAGTTGCATTTTTAATCACGAAAAGTACTTCCTTAAAAGAGCCACAGTATCTGAAAGATGTGGCATGTAACATTCACTGGCAGCCATTTGAGAGTGGCAGAAGGCCAATAAATCATTCAGAGCTGTGAGTCATTCAGAGCAACTTTAAAAATTTACCCTTCCTCTTTTCACAAAGTGCATTTCAATATTAAATAATATTTTCTGTTTAAACTTATACATCAACCTGAATATTGGATTATGAAATGAAGTGATTGATTTTGCAATAATCCTTTTGAATTTAGCTATAAACTTATGATGTGCATTACATGACAGATTTGGTTCACAAACCTTAAAAATTGTTCATATCAAAAGCATATTTTAGTCCAAATTTGTATATAAAGGAATTTATGAAATTGGCTAAATATTTCTTTTTTTTAATTCCTCGATTTATAATCACTTGATATTGAGGATTTAGAAAGAAGTATTAAAAAAAAGAAACAAATATTTTAGGTCTTACAAGAGCTAAAAGGCAAACTTTGTGATGGACAGACTCTTCTTCAAGGAAAGATTTTCTTCCTGCCTGCTGGGAGCAATGCCATAGGGAAGCCTTCAGCAGTCAGCTCTAAGGATTGTGTTGGGCTGTAAGAGTTATCTCATCCAAAGTTATGACTTTCTGGAACACATAGAATCCAAACACTAATGGAGAGAGAAGTATAGAAACCTGACTATTTTGACCCCCCTTGGGGTTATCTAGGCAGGTGCTTTCCAGAGAAACTCATGGCTCATATTCTTCCTCTCCATTTCCTCCTCTACAGATGCTGTTCTTACAGGTGCTACTTAATAAAATTGTTGAATACCACCTTCTCTCTTAGAGTTTGCAAGGCATACTTTAGAGTGTGTTAAATATAGAGGTAGCGGGTAAATTCTGTTTCTGGAAAATATTTTTTTTTAATTTATAAAAGTAACACATATTTATTGGTTGTTTGGGTAGATGTCTGAAGAAAGGAAAATGATGAGAAAAAATGAAAAGTAGTACAGTATAAGCTGTTGCTAAATAACCAGTCTTCCCATATTTAGCAAATACACAAATTGCATATACACTATGCTCCTTCATCAGAGCAAAATATTTCAGTGTTGCATTTTTGTCTGTGTGTTTACTGAAGTCATTGTAGATTTTAAGTATATCATATATGAAAAAATTCTGAAAATTATGTCTGGAACCAGGTAGAACAGTGAGGATTAGCATGGACATAGGAAGCCCATTACTTTGGTATTTGATGAATGGTATTGTAACATCGGATATTTCCATGAACTAAAATATATTTTTACATTCGATATCCCTTTTTACTTATTCATGTCAAATTAATAGCTCTGCTTGTTCTTTAGAAACAAAAATAATCAAAATACTTACTCATATTGGAAAACAGTATGGAGGTTCCTCAAAAAGTTGAAAATCGAACTACCATCCGATCCAGCAATTGCACTACTGGGTATTTACCACAGAGATACAAATGCAGGGATCCGAAGGGGTATGTGCACCCCAATGTTTATAGCAGCAATGTCCACAATAGCCAAACTGTGGAAAGAGCCAAGATGTCCATCGACAGATGAATGGATAAAGAAGATGTGGTATATATACACAATGGAATATTATGCAGCCATCAAAAGGAATGAGATCTTGCCATTTGCAACGACGTGGATAGAACTGGAGGGTATCATGCTGAGTGAAATAAGTCAATCAGAGAAAGACATGTATCCTATGACCTCACTGATATGAGGAATTCTTAATCTCCGGAAACAAACTGAGGGTTGCTGGAGTGGTGGGGGGTGGGAGGGATGGGGTGGCTGGGTGATGGACATTGGGGAGGGTATGTGCTATGGTGAGTGCTGTGAATTGTGCAAGACTGTTGAATCACAGATCTGTATCTCTGAAACAAATAATGCAATATATGTTAAGAAAAAATAAAAGAAGAAGATAGCAGGAGGGGAAGAATGAAGGGAAGTAAATCGGAGGGGGAGACGAACCATGAGAGATGATGGACTCTGAAAAAACAAACTGAGGGTTCTAGAGGGGAGGGGGTGGGGAGATGGGTTAGCCTGGTGATGGGTATTAAAGAGGGCACGTTCTGCGTGGAGCACTGGGTGTTATGCACAAACAATGAATCATGGAACACTATATCAAAAACTAATGATGTAATGTATGGTGATTAACATAACAATAAAAAATTGTAAGAAAAAAATACTCATATTGACTCATTGTCAATAATCCATACTGACTTATTGTATCATTGTGGAGCTATTTATAACTATGTTGCAGTAGGAGGAGAATAGACATAATTAAAAGCTGCTTGCTTTGTGTAGTGTATCTGGTTAATGACAGAACTATTGTATGGAAAGGAGGTAGAAATAAATCATTCAAGTAAATAGAACTAGAGGTGATATTTGTTGTTAATCGCCTTCCCTCAAGCAGGGGCTACTCTTTAATTCACCTTAATATTTATAAACTAACACATTGTATATTTATGTTTTTAACTCTCTGTCTATCCCAGTTGAATTTATGCTTCATGAGGGGAGGTTTCTTGTCAGGTAGTACATTCTTCTCAGTTAGCTTATTCTCATTTATTAGTACATTGCCTGTGTCTAGAACTATTCCTGGTCTATAGCAGCCATTTAAACATTATTTGTTGAAAGAATAGTTCTTATTTTAAAGAGAAACTAACATTTTATTTTATTTTATTTTATAAAAGCCAACATTTTAGTCTGACTAGAGGAAATACATGCTCACATCTGGCCCTGAGTTATATGTTAAAAAAATATAAAATATAATAATAGATAATAAATAGATAAAATATCTCAATATTACAAATATAATTTTAAAATATTTTCATATTATAAATATGTAATTTTGACTCTTCTTCCACCAAAGTTATGGTTTGATGATAGAAAAAAATCATTTGAAATAGTTTAATGTCTGAAAGATTTTTCTCATACAGAAATAAACAATAGTGATAGTAGTTCTGATTTTTATATTAATTCAATGTTTCATAGAGCTTTTTCATCACAGTATATCATGCATTTGAAAACTGCTTGTTCATGTGAGTCCTGGCATTTCAGAGTGAGTAGCATGTGGGGGTGGGCCGGAGGGTAATGAAAATCTGTACTCTATGTACCTCCTTCCTCTAACTCTATTGATTTTCCATTCTCTACTCCCCGAGTAAAATTGTGCAATGGGCAATTGGGAAACTCTGGATACAAGAAAGAGAATTTAAATTCCAACACTGAGACAAGAGGTGACTTCATTTTGATTTTCCATTTAGAGTTTATAGTCTAATTAAAGAAAATGCGCATATATCTAGAGATAATCATGGATAGTAAACACATATAATTACCATTATCAGTGGATATTACAACTGCTGAAGCACAAAAAGAAATGAAAAGAGATTATCAGCCTTATGCAAATGCGTATTCTCTTTAAGAATTCCAGTTATGGTGTAAAAGTATTAAAATAATTCAACACATTCAAAGCCCATATACTTTGTGATCATTTTAAAAATGTATTCAAAAATATTTCTGTGTGCAAAACATTTTCATAATGATTTTGTTTAAATGAAAGTATTTAGAACAGTACTTTATAAAATTACATTGCAGAACACAATTATTTTTCTCTTTAGAACACACATAATAAAATGTAATTATCTGTGTTTTTTCATAAACATGAGCTTAGGTGGTGTTACTTGATCCTGTATAATAATGGTACTTTCTTTCTTAAAGTAAACATAGAACACTGTTTCTTTCTTAACTCAGAAAGCATGGTTATAGTCTAAGTAGAAGGGATCAGAAGATCATGTAACAAATGCAATGAAATACCTCAATCACCTAGAGTTCTAGACACAATTTTGGAGACTTTTATTTATTATCAGTGCATATGAACTGCTGACAGTTCAAGAGTGAACAATACAAAATTGTTTGCAAAAGTCCTCTTTTCTCCCCAGAAGGCTTTCCTATGAAAAGCCTTACAGAGTCTCTCTACTACTCACTTATTCATTTCATGGGGAATGGTATTATTTATAAGATTGGAGAGTTATCTAGAGGGAAAGTCTGAGCCCCTGTTTTTTGTTCTTTCCCTTTATCTTCACGGAGAGAGCAGTTGCTGTGCTCTGTACCCTTCACAATGCTTCAGGATCAAAGACCTGGCTCCTGTCCTTTGGTTTGTATAGTCTTACAGCTTCTTAGGAAAGCTTATCTCAGGTGATAAATAGGAACACTCCTATATGACCATCCTTAGACAATTTTTCAAATGATTAGTAGTAATAGAACTAACATTTTGATTCTTATCTGTTTAATCCTTGCTTCTGCAATTGTATTTTTTAAAAGATTTTTTATTTATTTATTTGAGAGAGAGAATGAGATAGAGAGAGAGCATGAGAGGGGGGAGGGTCTGAGGGAGAAGCAGACTCCCTGCTGAGCAAGGAGTCTGATGTGGGACTTGATCCCGGGACTCCAGGATCATGACCTGAGCCAAAGGCAGTCACTCAACCAACTGAGCCACTCAGGCACCCACTTCTGCAATTGTATAAATTCTAACATTGAATGGAGCAGTAAATTGCTCTGTTACCAAACTACAAAACACACTAAATACATAATATATCAAATGAATTATCATATCCTTATGTTTTTGTAATTATACTTTTTTTTACTTTTTAAACTTTTAATTATTGATGAGTTTGCCTTATGCTGACATTATATATATATATATACTCTGAATATCTTGAGGATATAGGTTAATGAATATATAATTCCTGTTCCTCATCTTAGAGACATAAAAAAACTAAATTCCCCAAAATGGAATTTTGAAAAATCATGTGATGTTATTTGTTTTATGTACTTGGTCACTATTAGTAGAGTCAGTCACTTTTTGCCTGTTTTGACACAAAAAACATCTACTAATATATTATACCTTTTCCTTCACTGATTTTTTTTTAATTTTACTATCTTTACCTGTTAACATTTCATGGGTGTGTAGCATTGCTGAAGATTTAATTCAAAGTCATTATTACTTATGTCATCAGAGATTGCTATTGACCTCCCAGTGTGCATGTTCCCATTCTTAGTAAGAGGATCCCAGTTTTAACTAAGTACAATGTGACATTTCTCATGTTTCCCTATGTCTAGATGCAACTGTGTTGAGATAATTTGTGTGTGACTTCTGAAATGGCTCATTAAATGCAGTTGACCCAGCAGGGAGATAAGCTTTTTCAAATTTTTCTATACTTGTTGCAGATGGCCTGGCCTGCAGATGTGAAGGCTAGAAGTGTGAGGTTACCTTTCTTAGATGAAAGCCATGTACTGAAGTCAGTGCAAGAGAAATATAATTGCTCGGGTTCCTGGTGACAACATAAAGCTTGCATACTAGCAATAGACTGCTGATTTACAAGCTTTTCTATATTAAAGGGAAAAAATTCTCCATTTTCTTAAGCTTCTATAGTTGGATCTCCAAAGGCTATTTCGAACTGGTAGACATGCCCATACATGAAATAAGTGTTAGAAATTTATTCATGTATTTAATAATCATAATTCACTGGGATAATACTCTAGGATTGTAAACCATAATATATAGGCAGTCTGTTTATGGAAACAGTTATGAATTACAAGCTATTATGAGATATGGGATCTACATAATATCTGTTAATTCTTTTAGACAGGACTACTATATACATGGATGAAAAATCCATGCTGTGTGTACAAATGAATAGTATCTGTTAAGACTGCATGATGATGGTGGTAACATTTTTTTCATTTCATTACATATATTTTTTTGTGATTACAACTCACAAATATACATCACTTTAATTGCAACTTCTGTTATCCCCAGTGTTTTTGATAATTTGATTAGCAAAGCAGCACACAATTCAAATAGCAATGTGTTATTTCTGCAGGAGACTTTTGGGACTAGGAAAGCCTATCTATTATGTTCATTACTGCTTAGACATTTTTTATTTGATAATCTGTTACAACACCGTATTACATACATGAACCTGGAGATTTTGAGGACATAGATTTCCAGATTATTGGAAAATTTAGTAATAGCTTTTCTAAAGCCATAGTTTAATATAGTTGCTAAAAGGGAAGAAAAGAAGAGCCTACTTTAGATGTTAGGTTGAAAACCTCTTTTTTAAATGTAGACAAGGTGGCCCTATCATGTGGAACTCTTTATATAGTTGAGTTTCACTTCAGGAGACTTAATAGGAGGGAAAAATGTCACTACAAATTTATAAATCATAGGTGAAGAAAAAAAAACATTTTTCAAAATGCTTGTAAGAAACACTCAAGTTGCTAGGGGTCCTTCCAAGTATTATATAACATTTCATAACTTGGAGCTATAACACCACACAGGCAGGAGTAAAAGACAGTCATCCACACTGATTTTACCTGCTGATGCTAGGAGAATATTGTGCTGTGATTTCCTTGACAGCAACCTTCAAAGGAATGCCCCCTCCGTCATACAGTATAAGAACTAAAAAAGATATTTGCTTAAGTTTTAAGGAAGACAGGGCGCCTGGGTGGCTCAGTTGGTTAAGCGACTGCCTTCGGCTCAGGTCATGATCCCGGAGTCCTGGAATCGAGTCCCGCATCGGGCTCCCTGCTCAGCAGGGAGTCTGCTCCTCCCTCTGACCCTCTTCCCTCTCGTGCTCTCTATCTCTCATTCTCTCTCTCTCAAATAAATAAATAAAATCTTTAAAAAAAAAAAGTTTTAAGGAAGACATATGCTGAACAGAGGGTGACATTGATGGTGGTAGAGGTTAGCGCCACCCCAAAGTGTTCACTCATTACAGCAATTTGTGAATTTTTTTGCCAACTTCACATGTCTCTGGATGATTCCTTTTTATACATATGGTTTAAGGGTGAGAAGGGAGATGCAATAGGACAGAATCGGTGTGGAGATGAGCTTGTTGGAGTTCTGAGGTTGGCCACATCACAAAAGCAGAAATACAATTGCTCAGTTCCTGTTCTTTTTAAACAAAAGTTTAAAGTCAGGAGAGAATGAGAACTCAAAAGAGGTTAAGGTTGCTTATATGTTGATTTTGAAGCCAGATTGGCTTTTAGGCTGGGCAAAGGACATACACAAAATAAATCATAAACCTGAGTGGATTCAATGAACTTTCCCACTAAAGGCCCTTTCATCTTTCAGTGGTCTCTGCAGCCCATGTGGATCAAAGAAGCCCCCAGTTCCTAGGATCCTAGAGATCCAAGTCTTTGGCCTTTTTATAGTTTTGAAAGGGCCCTGTAGGTAGAAAATACGAGTACATTAATACTCAATGTTCTGCTCTATTCCTTTATGAGAAAGTTTATGTCCTACTACATCTAATTTTTTCCAAATTGTTTTTCTTATGGTATCTTTGAGTTTAAATAAGGCTTCGGTACAGCTGTCCTGGCCCTAACTTACACAGGACACGAGGTTGTATACCTGATCATTTGAACTTAGCAGAGTTTGCTAGAATTTGATGGGGAGTAAAGTTGAGGGCTCAATCATTAAAGGTAAACTACATACACTGTAATATCTTGTGGTATTTTGATTTTCGCCCATACTCTCTGTGGCCAAAAGTCAATCTTAACTCTGCTTGTAATTAAGTATTTGTATTTATCCATCATTTACTTTTGACAAGATGTTTCTTCTGAGATAAAATGAGGGTGTCAAAGAAAAATGTCTTATAAACATGTGTTTGGATTTAATAATTGTATGTTCTGTTTATTTGACTATTTCCAAACTGTCAGGATTATTATAATAGTTGTCAGCCATCAGGAGGTATAAGTCTGTCAGCCTCCACTAAGAGAAAATGTTTCTTATATTATAATTTAGTTACAATTGTTAGTAATTCCAAGGACATTTTTATTGTTTATTTATTTTTTTAAAGATTTTATCTATTTAACAGACAGAGATAGTGAGAGAGGGAACACAAGCACGGGGAGTGGGGGAGGGAGAAGCAGGCTCCCCGCAATGTGGGACTTGATCCCAGGACCAAGGGATCATGACTGAGCCAAAGGCAGACGCTTAACCGACTGGGCCACCCAGGCAGCAACCCCCCACACACCCAAGGACATTTTTAAATAAGAGAAACATCTGAAGAGGATAGTTTTAAAGAAGATACTCCTTTTTTTTTTAGACATAAGAAACTTAGTCCTCACTAATTTTATTTTATTTATTTATTTATTTATTAAAGCTTTTATTTATTTAATTGACAGAGAGAGAGAGACAGAGAGAGAGGGATCACAAGCAGGGGGAGTGGGAGAGGGAGAAGCAGGCTTCCCGCGGAGCAGGGAGCCCGATGCGGGGCTCGATCCCAGGACCCTGGGATCATGACTGGAGCCAAAGGCAGACACTCAACAACTGAGCCACCCAGGTGCCCCATAAAGAAGATACTCCTTTGACCAAAAAAGAAAACACGAGACTTAGTGAGAAATTTGCTTACAAATGATATTTTTGTATTAATTTTTTTAAATATGTTATATTGGTTGTAAATTAATCTATACTTCACTCTACATAGTTCTTTACATAATATTAGAAAATGTGCTACATTAGGGGTGCCTGGTGGCTCAGTCGGTTGAGTGTATGACTCTTGGTGTTGGCTCAAGTCATGATCTCAGGGTCATGAGATGGAGCCTGTGCCTGGCTTTGCACTCAGGGGGTAGTCAGCTTGTGATTCTTTCTCTCCTTCTTCTTCTCCCCCCCCATATAAATAAATAAATCTTAAAAAAATAAAAAAGAAAATGTGTCAATGTAAAAAAACATGAAGAGTGTATTTATTTTAAAATAATATTAATATAAAATCAATTAAGTATTTTAAAATATATATTTAAATGGTTATAAATAGATAAATATGTACTTATCCTAAATTTTTCTCTGTGACATTATTTTGTGATACAATTTTCAAGTAGTAAAATTTGAAATTTGAAAATTTCAGTGGAATTTTAGCATAATTCAGTAGTTTTAAGTATACTTTTCTTCTGTAAGAAGTGTTTAACTCCATTAATTTTATATTTACATAGCTAACATTAATAACCAAATTTTAATACAACTCAGGATTTTATTTCTGGCTTTCCACTGATCACACATATTTTTTTTTAAATTTACTTTTTTCAATATTTTGTTTTAGTTACTTCTTACCAAAGTTATTTTACATGGTTAATTTTAAACATTAAACAAATCTAGAAGGTTTGTTTAAAAATAGAAATTTTCTACTTCAACTCATCTGTATTTACTCAGCTTTCTACCTTTAAACCAGACTCACAAAAATGGTTTGATTGTAATAGAGATAATGCATCTTGCAGGTTTTGAATAATAGTCTGTTATGTAACTGTCTGCTAATACACTCTACATACTTTCCCTAAGTAAATAAGGATGATTAAGCTCTCCTTCATGCTGGAACCCAAGTGCAGCATATATACCTCAATGATAAGGTATATTATGATGCTTATAGTCAGTAATTTATCATTCTTTTTTTTTAAATCTTGGTACTTTATATGGTAGCTGGAATTCAGACTAGTCTTAATAAATATTTATGTAATAACTAAATAAAATATTTACAAAACTTTAAAAATGTAGGTGTTTGGTCTCTTTGATTGATTTTTGGATGTTTTTGAACTGTAAAATTACTCGGCATATAAGTGAAATAAGACAGAGAAAGACAAATACCATGTGATTTCATTCACATGTGGAATTTAAGAAACAAAACAAATGAGCAAAGGGGAAAAAAAGAGAGAAAGTAACCAGGAAACTGACTCTTAATTATAGAGAACAAACTGATGGTTACCAGAGGGGAGGTGGGCGGGATGATGGCAGAATATGTGATGGGGATTAAAGAACACACTTGTGGTGATGAGCACTGGATCTTGTGTGGAAGTGTTGAATTACAATATTGTCCACCTGAAACAAATATTACACTGTCTGTTAATTATCTAGAATTTAAATAAAAACTTAAAAAAATTACTCTGCATATAAATAATACCAGACTTAAAAAGTCCAAAAGTGTCAATATATTTAATTTTAAACATAGACAATACCGGCAGTGAACAATGATAATTATATTATATATAAAATATATAATGCATATATACACAAATTCAAATTTGTATATTACATATACAAACACTTTGTATATGTAACTAAGCACCGATATGTTTGGTGCTTAGACTTGATTATTTCAAATACCTCTCAATAGAGGACTATGCTACAGGCCTGGTGTTGGAATTTTAAATATTTATAGCACATCAGCCATTGTCATGAATCCCTAGTTGTATTAATAATATTTTTATTCAGAGATGTCATAACCTTCAAAATGCTTGACAGTAAGTGCCTGATATGTTAAAGGCAAATTTTCACTCCTGGTTCTACCTCTACTTTCTTCCTCAGGCAGTCACTTTTCTCATACAAATGGTAGCCTCCTTACAGAAAATAGAAGAGTGAATGTCATCACTGGGTCCGAATTTCTGTCCAGATGATGGTGATCATGCACAGAAAAGGCAAAGTAGCTGTGTGGAGATGTGATCAGGTGACACACCTTTGATTCAGTCTGTAAGAAAAAATATATTTTGTATCCAGAAGAATTTTCTCCCCTCCTCCCTCACCTATTGGTCTATCTATCACCTATTTATCATCTTCATTTAAATATTTTCATCATGTCAAGTGTCATCTACTGCATCAACCCTTCTCAAACCATCCCCAACATTCTTCCAGGGGGAGTAGTTAGACCAAATGAATATATTTCTATCTTCATATAATATTTATTTCACTTAAGTTGCCATTTTTCATATTGCATCATGACCAAAAACTGAGGCAAACATCATCAAAATAATCAAAGTTCAATTAAATTCTGCTTATTCTCAGGTGACCCTTCTACTTCATGTAGTTCACTAGAGAGTCTCCCTCACTTAATTTCCTTGGTGAGATGAAAAGAAACATTTTGCAGTTTCTTCCACCTTGTTTTGTCTATTTTTTCCCAAGTTTCCATTAACTTATATGCATTTTTAAATAATAAATTTAAATAAATTTAATTTTTGCTAAATACCTTCATTTCTTTTTTTTTTAATTTTATTTATTTATTCATGAGAGACAGAGGGAGAGAGAGAGAGAGAAGCAGAGGGAGAAGCAGGCTCCCAAGGAGCAGGGAGCCTGATGCGGGACTTTATCCCAGGATCCCGGGATCATGACCTGAGTCAAAGGCAGACGCTTAACCAACTGAGCCACCCAGACGCCCGATATCTTCATTTCTCTTTTCCCTTCAATACAATACATTCCTCATTAGAGCAAAACTGCCAAATCAAACCTTAAAATCATTCTCTGACATAAGCAAGTAGTATAATGGGGAAGCAAAACCACGTCCTTATCATTATGGGGAAAAAAAATACAACAGTGGAGGTGGAAGGAAGGAATGCAATTAGAGGGTAGAAATATTTCCCCACTCAACTTTAATAAAGGCAGAGGTCTTATCTACATTACCATTTTTGCATCATTAAACAATGCATGTTCTATGATATTCAATCATCTGACAAATATTTATTGATTCTTTGCTATGTGCAAATACTGTTCTTGGTTGTAAAAATTGTACAGTAAGCTATACAAACCTTGACCTTAGGGATCTTACATAAAAGATGCAGCAAAGAAATGTGTGAAAGAATGAATGCGTTTGCATTAGGTGTGAAAGAGTTTTAATTTTAAGTGTAGTACTCTGGTGTCACTAGGGTTGTCATATTTCATTTGATGGTAAGTAATCCAACTAGAGAGGGAATAGGTAAGGAAAACATATGAGGGGCATGTGATATAGTCTGAGGAAGAGTTAGATAAGCACATGTCAAGGAGCATGGATATAACTTGGCCCACAAGGCCAGTGGTCGTAAGAGACAAATGTTGCCATTCTTTGAGATGGTTTCTGCTGACATTTCCTGAACCTTATGTATTAAGGTTTATCTGTATAGACGCTGTAAGGTAGGGAAAACATGTATAGATATTGTAAAGTAGTTGATAGTTAAATAATTTTTTCAATAGATTGTAAAGCAACCAAGGCCTTGTGTTCTGGGATAAAAAAGGCAAGAGGGAATCTTCCCAACATAATAAACTGTGCTTTTTGTTAATCTGTCCAATGAAAGGTATTTTTATTTGCTCTAATTTTAAAACAAACAAAACCTAAAAACTAAATATATGTGAACTCATATTTGCCCCAAATTAGCTAAAAAACATTTTTTTTTTACATTTTTAATACTTCTTAAGATTTCCTTTCCTTCTTGTACTGTTACTAAATCAGTGCCTCTAATTTTTCCTTACAATTATAATAAATATTTAATGAGAGCTTGGACTTTCTTTTCTGGTGCATTTCCAGTACTCAGAATACTTATTTAATAAGTACCAAGTAAATATTTGTTCCACCTACAAGTGAATAAACAGATGCATAGACCATTGTGAAACATCATAGTGAAGAAATGTAATTTGTTACAGGTTCTAAAAATAACACCACTTTTTATTTTTGTAACTACTATATGTATGCTAAGTGTTTTAGATATATTATTTCATTACCTCTGTACTCCCTACCACCTTGATAAGGAGTTACCAAACTTCATATTCTAAAGATAAGAATACTAGTTCTTAAAAAGGCTTATGGGGTGCCTGGGTGGCTCAGTTGGTTAAGTGACTGCCTTCGGCTCAGGTCATGATCCTGGGGTCCCGGGATCGAGTCCCACGTTGGGCTCCCGGCTCAGCAGGGAGTCTGCTTCTCCCTCTGACTTTTCTCTCTCTCTCAATCTCTCTCTCAAATAAATAAATAAATTTTAAAAAAAGGCTTATGAACTTGGGTTATGATCTTGAGAAACTGATAAAAATAGTTTTGATCAGAAATAAACCTAGTTTCAAAGCCTGTGCTTTAACACTACACCATGCAAAAGCAGATTCTGGTTTACTATTTGGACATGACATCAGTTTTGGAAATGAATATGTGGGCTGAAGTTAAAACACAATTATAGGAACCAGAATAGCCAAGTGTAATCTCTTGATTTTTTGATTAACATGTGTAAAGCAGGTATTTTTCTTATGTAATGAATGACATAAATTATCCATAAAATTTTCTCGGTGTTTATGTGCATTTTATATTAGAGAAAGTACATATCACTTTCCTTCTTTTAAATCGATTTTTTGAAGTGTTTCCCAGCCTAAAACAAGTTAAAAAGACTCCTCTAAAGGCTTCTGACAGCAATACATAAAGATATAAAGATAATTTTCCAGAACGATTTAAAATTTTCTGTGGTTTTACTTCTCATGTCTCAACTATCCCACTTATCTGAAAAGCTCGCTAAATTTTTAGGTGAACTTTTGGAACCCAAGAATGCCAAATGCTATGCTTTGGTTCCTGTGGAGCCCCCACGAACTTTCTGTTCCCTTTGAATGAGAATTCTGATCTTCTCTGAGTCAGCATTTTAACTTTGAATGTTTTGGCTTAGATTTTACCTTATTTATCATTCTTTCTTGGCAGTAAGCCAGAAACAGACTTTAGCTTTATCTTCCAGGACATTTAAAATGATCTGACATTTTTTTTTTGAATGTAGCAACAGTCAAATTTCATAACTTAAAACAAAGATGGCATGTAGTTTTATTTTTAATGTGATTTTGGCTTGGATAACTTGTCCTTTGCAGCAGCAAGTGATAAATCTGAATTATTGTATAATAGATTTGGCTATATTAATTAGATATAAGTTTCTGATGCCTAAAATAATTAAGTTATACCATGGCTCAGTTAATGCAAATCTGTAAGTATGTCCCTGCATTCTTCATTAATCACAGATCAAAACATACTTAGGATATTTGGACATACGTTTAGGATATAAAACTACTTATGTGAGAAAGATTATGTTTATTTCAAATATTATGTCTATATGCAAATATTTATATTTTGCAATAATTATGAAGATCTATGAAGTTTTTTTATAATTTTGTCTTAATATTATAATGGGTTGTAGCTATGTAACCCTTAAGCTTATATGTTTTATCAGTAATAAGAATAATATCTCCATAAGAGTCAATATATACTTTCAGGGTTTATTTGAACACTGTGGTTTTTATAGGGATAGAATTAAAATTTATTTTACTCAAAATTTGTAGAGTGTGTAATGAGGTTCCATGTGAGTATTTTCTCTCCAAGTTTAAATGATTGATCCTGGATTAAAAGCATAAAGTTTTTGAAAAGTACCCATATGAATTGATCTATTTGGGTTTTTTTTCCTCTATTTATTGATAAATTAAAATAGAATACTCTTCCTGGGCCAAACTTCAGTAACAGTGAAAAATGCTAAAATAGTGGTAACTAATCTATACTTTGGAAATGTCTTGTCATTTTCATAAATATTAACCATTTCTCTAGATTTACAGTCACCAAGACTCTGGCTGGACCTACGCATCTGGCAGTTTAGAAAACTCCATTTTTTTTTTTCCTGAGATGCAGCCTTAGGTATACTTCAGGGTGTTAAACTTCGCAAATGTGGCTTTAATAGAGTAAGTTAAAATTATACTCAAGTCTTTGGTGGTTAAAAAAATGGTACTCTTAAACTAAAGGTCTACTATAGCATGAATTCAATCAAGATGCCAAAATATATTAGTTGACAATACAAATATGTGAATGACAGTATTATTTACTAGGTTAACTAGATCAGAAATGTATAGATGATCTTTAGCTCATTTCTACCCCTCAACAAGAAACTCACTGGGCCGTTAATATTATTCCATCTTCATTCATCGTTCATGCATTTATTAATTTGACCTATACTACTTTTCTAACATAAATGAATAATCTTGCCATAGATATGCCCCATCTGTTGTTTTTACTTTGCCTTTTTTTGGGAGAGGGCAAGGTATTGATTTTAAAAGTCTAAAGAATGGGTTCTAGTCACACTTAATCAGTTAACAAGCAGTTATACCTTTAAAAAAATGAACCCATCTTAAAACCCTAGCAATTCATTTAGAAAATTCATCTGGAAATATATCTTTGTTACCTAAAATGTTATTGTAAAAATTAAATAAACTAAGAAAGGGGAATATGAATAGTAAATTACTTGAGAAAATAATTATTACAGCATTTACTTCTTTCATTTTCAAAACTTTATATTTCCTTCCACTTTAAAGCTGAATAATTTTATGTACATACCTGAAGTTAATTGTGTTACCTTCCATTGTGTTAAAATATAGACTGATGTTCCACAGTATAGCACAACAGTAGAGTCAGGCACTCAGGTTAGTTTAAACAGGGAGGCAACATTAGAAAAGAGAGACCACAATAAAATAGAATATTTTAGGTTTAGTCCACTAAGATTATTTTAATCTAGATCATGTTTATGATATACATGTTTGCATGGGTTATCAAATTTGGTGTCACAAATAGCTTGAATATTACATTGACAAAATGCAAAAGATGGAGATTAGATTGTAATGTAGATTCTATAACCCACTAATCTACATAATTTATGGAAAAATATATAATTAAAAATGTTTTATTTTGTTCTAAAATGATTTTGGAGATAGCTATATAATTGACACAAAAAATTATAAACACTCTATAACTTCAATGGATTATTTTGAGGGCATAAATATTCACTATATTAAATTTATATTTAAAAATACAACTAATTAAAAAATAATATTTGCCTTATTTTTTCCAATGGTAGCCATAGAAAATTGTGACATAAAAATTCATTTTTCTCTTTCCTCATTAGCATTGATTTATACACTTTTTTTTTTTTAAAGATTTTATTCATTTATTTGAGATAGAGAGAGACAGAGCAAGCAAGTGAGAGAGCAGGAGCAGGGGAGAAGAGGGCAAGGGAGAAGCAGGCTCCCCGCTGAGCTGTGAGCTTGACGCGGGACTCAATCCCAGGACCCTGGGATCATGACCTGAGCCGAAGGCAGATGCTTAACTGACTGAGCCACCCAGGCACCCTATATATCTTTAATAGCTACATTGTTTTAACTCTACCAAGGGATTATTTGGTAAATTAATGCAAAACAAATCCTGTGAACAACCACTAGCTGAAAGATTTTGTTAGTTTTAGTCAATGTAATTCTAAATATTTTTACATTAACCATGGGCCAAACAGAATAAATTTTTAAAAAATTGCAAAAACAGACAAACAAACAAACCAGTCTAGGTGTAGCTGTGTATTCCCTAAAAAAAGTAATTGACAAAATATATTAAAGCCTAAGGCACAGTAAATGCTGTATTGTGTTGTGGTATAATAATAATATTCCTTCCTTCCTTTATGCACTTATTGAACCCTCTAATTATCTCCTTATTTGATCACTTAAAAGTTATTCAGCAAGTAATTATCCTATAATTAACATCAGAAACTGGAAGTCCACTCTCTAAAATGATCCAACATATCATTCTCAAACTTTATTTATAAATTTAATTTATTTCAAAAAGATGAACTTTCTTTTCAGGACTAACATAAAAGTCAATTCGTTCCTCTGTATATTCACATTGTGTCATCTCTAGTTTAAACTTTTCATCTAATATCAGATTGCACACATATGTCTTTATCTAATTACTCTGGCAGATGTGCTTTAGAAAATGCAAAAATAAAACATGGAGATTCATACTGGCAGATTTACTATTGGGATCAAGTGCTTTATTAAGTTAAAGGTTTTGTTTAAAATCCTTAGCCTAGCACAATTTGATAGAGATTCCCGAATATCAGAGAATTTAAAATAGATTCTTACTTTATACCTAGCATATTTCTTGGAATATATAATAGCACTGAACATGGCTGTCTGTAAAACTATAAATATGATCAGAAGAGACTCAAACTAAATTAAGTTTTAGCAGCCATCAATTTATTCTAAAATGACACTGACATGAAAAATGACTTATTGGGGTTTGTAAATCTTATTCTGTTAGCTATTGCTAGAGATAGTCTAGAAGTTTTCTGCTTGGAATATGTAAATCAAGACAAAGTTCTTTTATTAATAATACTATTCAGGAGATTTTTCTTTGAATGTATAAATATAAAATTCTTAATTAAGGTATTTCTAACATTGTCTTTCATTTCTAAATTTATTTTTAAGCCAATGTCATTATTTTAAATATCTAAATTATTAAGTCAAATTTTATATAATTCTTTAGCTCTCAGATAGATAAGAGTTAAACAATGGCATTGAAAGCCACCAGGCTATGTTCTCTCTGCTGCCACTGCCAAACTGTATGTTCTTGCCTAGGTGTGAGAGTCCCATAATAAACACACTTTTTAATAATTCAACTTCTCATGCAGAGTACTATTTATAATTTACACAATGATGATTTATGTACTAGAATATGCATTGATAATAATGCATTCCTGAAATTATTAAGAACATGAAGAATAAGAGACATAACAGAGATAACAGAAAACACGATAAACCTTTACATTCAAATATACTCTTTCCCAAATTTGAATAACATGCAAATTCATATATTAGGAATATCTCTTGACTCCCATTTAATTGTGCTGTAATATTGGATCATTTGTTTGATGAAGATACTAAACAAAATCTTCTGATATAAAATGGCAGTGTTGGGAATACTAAAATAGCAATGGTAGCCAGGATAATGTTACACCTTAAAGAAATACTATTGGCATGTGTTATTCTTCTTACCTCCTAAATATTAAAACTCCTGATTTTATCTCTTGAGAAGCCAAATAAATATCTTTTTTTTTAAAGATTTTATTTATTTGACAGAGCACAAGCAGAGGGAGAAAGAGGGAGAAGCAGGCTCCCTGCTGAGCAAGGAGCCCGATGTGGGACTCGATCCCAGGACTCTGGGATCATGACCCGGGCCGAAGGCAGCTGCTTAACCAACTGAGCCAACCAGGTGTCCCAATATCTTTTTTAAATTAAAGGACATTTGCTTCTCTCACATCCTCCCTTTCCACTCCAAGGTCTATTCTACTATTCAACTACTCTACTATTATAATTACAAAATGGAAGGATGTAAGAGAAAATAAAGATATTTTACTTGTATTTGAATGAGGTAAGGAATAATACCATAGAAAGTTAAATTTATCTCGGAGAAATCATAATATAGGACATTAGGACATGATAAAAATTATGAATCAATAATAATATAATTAGCCATATATAGGTCAGCTATATCTTTACTAAATGTCTGTCTGATTGAAGTAGTTTAAAAAGTTAAAAAAGAAATGTTGATCAGTTTGGTCTTCCTTTCCCAAAGGGTCTCTTTCAATATTTCTTATGGTGCTGGTTTAGTGGTCACAAACTTATTCAGTTTTTTTGTCTGGGAAATTCTTTAGCTCCCCCTCTGTTCTGAGTGATAGACTTGTTGGATAGAATATTCTTGGCTGTGTATTTTTCCCATTCAGCACATTGGATATATCATGCCACTTTCAGTGGATAGATCTGCTGCTAAAGTAATTTGTCTTCCCTGGTAAGTTAATAACTTCTTTTGTCTTGCTGCTTTTAGGATTTCTTTTATTTATCTCTATATTTTGCAAATTTAGCTACAATATGTCTTGGTGTTGGCCTATTTTGTTGATTTTGATGTGAGTTCTCTGTACCTGTTGGATTTGAATGTCTGTTTCCTTCTCAGATTAGGGGAGTTTTCAGCTATAATTTTCTCAAATAAACCTTCTGCCCGCTTTTCCCTTTTTTCTTCTGGGAGTCTATCATATGAATGTTATTACACTTTATGGAGTCACTGAGTTCCCTAAGTCTACATTTGTGATCCAATATTTTTCTTTCCCTCTTCTTTTTTACTTCATTATTTTCCATAATTTTATCTCAGCACAAGTAAAAACAAACAAGACCCATCTATATGCAGCATACAAGAGACTCATTTTAGACCTTAAGACACCTGTAGATGGAAAGTGAGAGGATGGAGAAATATTTACCATGCAAATGGATGTCAACAGAAAGCCACTCCGGCTTTACTTATATCAAAAACTTGATTTTAACCAAAGACTATAACAAGACATGAAGAAAGCACTACATGATAATAAAGGGGTCTATCCAACAAGAAGATCTAACAATTGTAAATATTTATGCTATTTACAATTGCACCTAACACCATAAGATACCTAGGAGTAAACCTAACCAAATAGGTAAAAGATCTTTACTCTGAAAACTATAAAACACTTAAGAAATTGAAGATGACACAAATAAATGGAAAAATATTCCATGCTTATGGATTGGGAGAACAAATATTGTTAAAAAGTCTATACTAACCAAAGCAATATTTAATCCACTCTCTATTAAAATACCACCAGCATTTTTCACAGAGCTATCACAAACAGTCCTAAAATTTGTATGGAACCACAAAAGACCCTGAAGAGCCAATTCTTTTTCAACCAATCTTGAAAAAGAAAAGAAAGCTGGAGGCATACAATTCTAGACTTCAAGTTATAATACAAAGCTGTAGTGATCGAGACAGTATGGTACTGGCACAAAAAAAGACACAGAGATTAATGGAACAGAATAGAAAGTCCAGAAATGGATCCAAAACTATAAGGTCAACTAATCTTCAACAAAGCAGGAAAGAATATCCAATAGAAAAAAGTTGGTCTCTTCAACAAATGGTGTTGGGAAAATTGAACATCAACGAGCAAAAAAAAAAAATTGAAACTAGACTATTTTCTAACATCATGCACAAAATAAATTCAAAATGGATGGAAGACCTAAATGTGAGAACAGGAAACCATCCAAATCCTAGAGAAGAACACGGGCAGTAACCTCTTTGACATCAGCTATAGCAACTTCTTACTAGATACATCTCTGGAGGCAAAGGAAACAATAGCAAGAATGAACTATTGGGACCTCATAAAGATAAAAAGCTTCTGCACAGTGAAGGAAACAATCAACAAAACTAAAAGTTAACCTTTGGAATGGGAGAAAATATTTGCAAATGACATATCTGATAAAGCGTTAGTATCCAAAATCTATAAAGAACTTATTAAGCTTAACAGCACCCCCCGAAAAAAACAAATAACTCAGTTAAAAAATGGGCAGAAGACATAAATAGGCATTTTTTCCAAAGAAGACATCCAGAAGGCTTACAGACATATTAAAAGATGCTCAACATCACTCATCATCAGGGAAATATAAATCAAAGCCACAATGAGATAGCATCTCACACCTGTCAGAATGGCTAAAATTAACAACACCAGAAACAACAGGTGTTGGCAAGGATGCAGAGAAAGGGGAACTCTTTTGCATTGTTGGTGGGAATGCAAACTGGTGCAGCCACTCTGGAGAACAGTATGGAGGTTCCTCAAAAGTTAAAAATAAAACCAGCCTACAATCCAGCAGTTGCACTACTAGGTATTTACCCAAAGGATATGAAGATACAGATTTGGAGGGGTACATGCACCCCAGTGTTTATAGCACCATTATCAACAATAGCCAAAATATGGAAAGAGCCCAAATGTACATTGACTGATGAATGGATAAAGAAGTGATACACACACACACACACACACACACACACTAGAATATTAGTCATAAAAATAAACTCTTGCCATTTGCAACAATATGGATGGAGCTAGAGAGCATCATGCTGAGCCAAATAAGTCAGTAGGAGGAAAACAAATATGATTTCATTCACATGTGGAATTTAAGAAACAAAACAGATGAACAAAGGGAAAAAAGAGAGGAAACTTATAAAACAGACTCTAGAGAGAACAAACTGAGGGTTACTGAAGGGGAGTTAGGTGAGAAATGGGTTAAATGGGTGATGGGTATTAAGGAGGCCACTTATAATGACTACCAGGTGTTGTTAAGGGATGAATCACTAAATTCTACACCTGGAACTAATATTGTGCTGTATGTTAACTCACTGGAATTTAAATAAAAATTTGAATCCAAAGAACAAATAATAAAATAATAAGAGTTTCCAAATATATAACCAAAAATTGTCTACCTTTTTTTCCAGTTCTACAGGCAATAATTAATTAAATTTCCAAATCAACTTACTTTAAGAAAGAGAGAGTATTCTTGTTAGGCCTGACCAAGTAAAGTCCAGGCTTTTCCAGACAGATAGGATTAGGGGAATGAGAGCTCTTTAGCCTAAGATTCTTATCACTGGCTTTAAAAAGGAGGGGGGCTTGTGATAGGTGATACAGTCTGCCTTTACAAGATGAGCATAATTAGTGATTGATAGCCAGCAGAGAAATATGGAACTCATTCCTCCAAACACGAGTGGATTCTGCCAATGACCTAAATGAGCAGAGAAGCAGATTCCTCCAGAATCTTCAGGTCAGAATGCCCACCAGATCCCTTGAATATGAAACCAGCAGAGAAAACAAGTAAGCAGTATCCAAACTTCTCATCAATACAAATGTGAGGTAGTGAATTGTGTCTTGTGAATTATGCTCTCAATGCTGTGATAATTTTTTCACATCAAAATAAAACTCAAATACTATTTGTTATTGCAGTTTGCAAATAACACAGAAACATTATACAATTTATAGAATACTCTATACAACATTGGTGAAACAAATAAAAATGTATGGATTAACATCACATGGTATAGTGGTTAAAAGCATGAACTCTAGAGAGATCCTTTAGAGTAGAACTAGAATTTACCAGTTTTAGCTGTTGACCCTGAACAAGTTACTTAACCAATCTGTGCCTCAATTTCTTCATCAATAAATGAGAATAATAACAGTCCTGTCAAAATAATTAAATGAGTTACTTTTTATAAGTTGCTTAAAATAATGCCTAGCAAATAGTAAATGATATATAAATGTTTGCTAAATAAATGTATCCTTGTAATGTTTTGCTGACCTATGAAACTAGTCATGTCACCCTTGTTAATTTACCTAATTAAGATGAAATATAATGAGCTACTGCATTATCTTCTATGTTTGGAATCCAACTCCTACCTGCTTAAATGAAATACAAATTATGCTTTCTAATGTTATATGGAGAGATAGAATTCAAGCATTTTGGAATATAACTGAACTTTGAAATCAAAGATGGATTTTTATTTTGAAGTCATTGGATTCAGTTATCTATTCCTTTATTCATTCAATATTTATCAATATTTATTCTTTATCTATATAAACCTGAAATACAGAATTGACTATGGATTGCTACTATTCTAAAAAATACTTTAATTATGAAGACTGACAATGTTTACAATAACTCTTAGTTCAAAGGCTGTGAAAGTGGATTCATTGATTACTGGGATGAATTTTGGGCAATGTGGTAAATGCCAAATCACTTGTCTAAGTTAAGTATATCATAGAACCTTTGAGGGGAAATTTTAGCTGTGTGCAAATCAGGAATTTGGGTTATGCAGTTGATTACTCATTAATTTGTATTTAAATAATTCAAAATATATTTATTAAGAACTTAACACTTAGAAGCTCTCATAATGGAATGATTACAAAACGGTATATATACATATTTTTTAAAAGATTTTATTTATTTATTTGACAGAGAGAGACAATGAGAGAGGGAACACAAGAAGATGGAGTGGCAGAAGGAGAAGAAGGCTTCCCACTGAGCAGGGAGCCCGATATGGGGCTCTATCCCAGAACCCTGGGATAATGACCTGAGCTGAAGGCAGACGCTTAACGACTGAGCCACCCAGACGCCCCTACAAAAAGGTATATGGCTCAGGATATCTCAGAGTGTATTGGGGAAGATATTCCCATAAACGGTTATAGTGCTGTGAGATGTGTGGTAGTTTCATGGTGGGAAGAAATGATATAAGATTCTTAAATAGGTCTGCATTATTTAGTTGGGGATTGTGGAAGATATGTGGTAGACCGTGGACAGATATTTTCAACACTCATTCTAGTCTTCTTAAATCAAAAAGCTAAAACAAAACAAACAAAAAATGGTAAACAATGCAGTTCTCTTTGAGCCAGTGTTCTGGATGAAACTTAGCCTGCTTTCCCATTGTATGATGTGGATCATACTTAGAAGGATGAAGTAAATTAGAGTGCATCTTGGGATTGTTAATCCCTGGCAATAAAGGCCAAGGAGATAGGAATTTTAGGAATAGTGGAAGTGGTAAGACTCAATGTTCTTTGTGTCTAATCACCAGTTTGTGGGTGCAAGAAGCTTAAGGTTTTGGCCATAGGAGCAACTTCTTGACCTCTTGACCCAGGATCGCAGGAATGTTATGTGTCTTTGAATTTCATAACACAAATCCTGCCTCCATGCCCCCAATCACATGCACACTTTAATTATTCTAGCTCTTCTAGTTGTGTATGTTTCAAATGTACTTTCTTCTTGACAGACCTATTGTGGTTCCCATTTCCCTCTCAACCTTGGGCAATATGGTACTTAATATTGTGTTTTGAAAAAATTCACTAGGCCAAGGCCTACGTTGACTACACAGCGTCAACATTCTACACCTCCTCCCCACCAGAGGTTAGGTGTAGAAATATAAAGATTACACAATTTAAAGGATAATCTATGTTTTATAGGTCTAGAACAAAAGTGGTTAGATAAACATATCAGGAGTGTGTGGCTGCAAAATTAAACAGAATCAGATGTCTAAAGGTTTTATGTGTCATACAAAATAGTTTTGACTTTAAGGCATGAGCCTTATTTTACGGCTAAAATATTTTAAAATATTTTCATTGAATATTTTCATTGAGATCATGTGTCCCATGTAAAGTAGAGAGTCTAGGGGAATGGAGTCAGATCAGAAACACTTTACAGAGAACATGGCAGCAGGGATTTTTTCTATAAATGCCAAACCCATTGCTTAGCTTATTTCAAGCTAATTTGCTTAGCAAATTTCAAGCCCAATGCACATGTGCTTGTAGTGTCATTTGTTTGAAAAATCTTATTTTTCTTTATTAATTTTGTAATAAAATTAAATGAGAATAAAAATATAAGCTTAATCATCATTTATTAATTTGAAAAATACATCCTGAATGCATCTATCTACCAGGCATTGTACTGGGTTTGGAAGATAGATGATCAAGATAGCATCTCTGACCCCATGGAGTTTACCACCATTAAGTAAGAAGCCTTTACCAATATCATCAAATAAATTAATAATAATTTTAAACAGTAAAATATTCTATTGCATATAAGAATATATTTAAGCAAAACTAAGGCTGTGATAAATATTTTTATATTGGACATGTGATTTGGCTTTAGGGTGAAGTGTTTCTAAGAGACGCTTGAGGAAGAGACAATTCAGCTGAGAACACATAAATGTCTCTGAAATCACCATCCAAATATCAAGAAAAACAGTGTCAGAGAAAATGGCATATGTAAAGACTCTAAGATGGAGCATAGCTTTCAGATTAAGTAAAAGAAGGTCACAGTGGTTAAAAATAGAGATCGAGTGGAAGCAAATATAAGATGAAGTTGAAATGGAAAATAAAGATTTGTAGGGCAGGTTAAGTTTTGCATTTTAAACTAAATGCACTGAGAATATTCAGAGTATATTTTAAGCATGGGAATTCACTGATTAGGTTATTGAAAAATACAGTTCATTACAGTTTTGAGAGTGATTTGGGTGGGTTTGCTGGGGATGGAACTGTCCAAAGCAAAACAGAGGACTAATTTTTTAAAAATACTGCAATAATTAAGTGAAATTGACGATGGTGGCTCAAACTATTGCTTATAAGGGATAAGCAAATGCATGTAGTTCTATATTGATAAGATTAAATTGACAAGAATAAATGATAATTTGAATAGGAGAATAATGGAAGGGAAGTGTCAAAACAGCTTTCTGGAAAAATCAATTGGTTTACAAAAGAACTATATCCTTAACTAGGTTATCTGGTTATGAGCAGATGATGTAGTTAGTTAAGTAAAGTAAGTTGGCATATGACATAGGAATGGCTAACAGACACATGAAAAAATGTTCAACATCATTAGCCATCAGGAAAATTCAAATCAAAACCACATTGATATACCACCTTACATCAATTAGAATGGCAAAAATTAACAAGGAAGGAAACAACAAATGTTGGAGAGGATGTGGAGAAAGGGGAACCCTCTTACTCTGTTGATGGGAATGCAAGTTGGTACAGCCACTTTGGAAAACAGTGTGGAGGTGCCTCAACGTTAAAAGTAGAGCTACCTTATGACCCAACAATTGCACTACTGGGTATTTACCCCAAAGATACAGATGTAGTGAAAAGAAGGGCCATATGCACCCCAGTGTTCATAGCAGCAATGTCCACAATAGCCAAACTGTGGAAAGAGCTGAGATACCCTTCAACAGATGAATGGATAAAGAAGATGTGGTCCATATATACAATGGAATATTATCAGCCATCAGGAAGAATGAATACCCACTATTCCCATCAACATGGATGGAACTGGAGGGGATTATGCTAAGTGAAATAAGTCAAGCAGAGAAAGTCAATTATCATATGGTTTCACTTATTTGTGGAACATAAGGAATAGCAGGAAGGACATTAGGAGAAGGAAGGGAAAATGAAGGGAGGGGGGAATCAGAGGGAGAGACAACCATGAGAGACTACCGACTCCGGGAAACAAACTGATGGTTTTAGAGGGGAGAGCGGTGGGGACGGGTTTGCTGGGTGTTGGGGATTAAGGAGGGAATGTATTGCAATGAGCACTGGGTGTTATATGCAAATAATGAATCATGGAACACTACATCAAAAACTAATGAAGTACTGTATGATGACTAAAATAACATAAAAAAAAAAAAGCAAAGTAAGTTGGAGTCCTTAAGATAGATCTGGCCCAGGGAATGTATATTTTAGAGACTTAAATGGGACTTAGAGCCACGGAGAAGAATGTATTTCCCAGGGAGAGGGTTCCATATAAGAAGAAGACATAAGATTCAATGCACGAGAAATTCATGGGAGACTGGAAATGGGCAGAGAGCAACGTATGAGTAGAATGCAATGGAAGGCAAGGAATTGGATGATTCCAAGGGTGGAAATGGGAAATAAACAAAAATGAATGATAAGAAGAGGTTATAGCAATGTGGAGTTAATCAATTCAGATTTAGGTTTGGCTGCTTACTGTTTTATAGTGAAAATAGTTCCCAGGGAGTAAAAAATTTGAGAAATGGGGTTATAGAAAGAACATATGGTTTAATTTTTAAAAAGGGGGAAATTTAGGAAATAGAGAACAAATATGTTTAAAGATGAAACATCTCAATGTACAATCTCTCTTTTTATTATTTTTAAAATTTTAAGATTTAAAAATAGTAAGTTATCACTTTTGAAAATTGTCTCACTATTTGTTACATAAGGAAACACACTCATTATTCAAGCTGCAGAGTATCACATACATCATGACTGTTAAAATATTACGAGAATTATTGGTCCTATTAATCCAATGGCCTGAAAATGTGATTTCTTGGTCCATCCTATCATAAGTAAAAGAAAAGGCCTATTAAATGATGATTACCCATCAAGGAGTGGTTTTGTCTTCTGCATTTACATACACATAACTACACAAATTAATTTGCTTAGTGAAACAAAGGAACAACAACAGCAACAACAAAACATGACAAAAAAATAAGGTAAAAAGAAATCGACTTAAAAGTGACATATATGCATGCCTCTACAAATTTGGATTTGCTATTGTAATATCTTAATTGGTGCAATTTAATGTTTTCATTGTGGAGTTGCTTAGATTAAAACATTATCTAAAGTATCATAATGTGTGATTAAATTTTTTAAAACATGATGAATTTATTTAAAATTGACCCATTTCAATAGTGTCAGAAAGCAGAGTGAAGTGATTCTTCTAGGACTGCACATGTTTACTGCCTGAGATCATCTCTCCTAGTCAAAAATCAATATTACTTTCTTTCATTCATCAGTGATCATAAAGCTTTTCAATAATTCTAATTTTAAAGAATGATTACAGGGAGTATAAAGTCATCGATTGCTTAAAGGTTACAGCTAAAATGAACACAAAGGCAATTTCATTTTTAATGAATGAGGCTTTTTGAAAAGTCAAGCATTTCTCCTCCGACAAAACTTTATGCATGAAGGTTGTGTATTTGATTATGTGTGAATTTGCTCTGTGTGTGTGTGTGTGTGTGTAAGTGTCTGTGTGTGTTTTCAACAATAGACTTCTATGCCGTTCCACGGCTGGAAAATTATTTTTGCTTAGTTGAAATTTGTGTTTAACTGAAAAAAATATTTATTCCTTTAAAGTTCTAAAGTGGATTTAAATAGTTTTATGATATGTGGTGATATTAAACATATATCCACAGATTCTTAATATTCCTCACTTCAAGAAATAGGACTTAATATTCCTCCCCTTGAGTATGGGCTGGGCTGAATGACTCACTTCTTTTTTTTTTAAAGATTTTATTTATTTATTTGAGAGAGAGAGTGAGAGACAGAGAGCACGAGAGGGAAGAGGGTCAGCGGGAGAAGCAGACTCCCCGCCGAGCAGGGAGCCCGATGTGGGACTCGATCCCGGGACTCCAGGATCATGACCTGAGCCGAAGGCAGTCGCTCAACCAACTGAGTCACCCAGGTGCCCAGGAATGACTCACTTCTAAGTAAGAAAACACCACAGGAGGATTGAAATGTAACTTCTGAAATAAGGCTGTAAAACACTCACTCTTTAGTCTTGAGTGCCCTCTCTCCCTCACAGGCTCAGCGCTTGGTGCTCACTCTCTCTTTTGTTTCCCCGGCTCTCCTCTCTCTCTCCTTTTTCTTTCCTTCTTTCTCCTCTCCTCCTTTCCCTTCCCCTCCCCCGGTCTCCACCTCTTGCTCTTCCTTGTTTTTCCTCCTCCTTGTTCTCCTTCTTCTTTTCCTTCTTCTTCGTTTCTCTTTGTGTTTTCCTCTCGCTCTTTTCTCTTTACTCTCCCTCTTTCTCTGAGCCCAGCCACAATTAAAGGAATCCTAATCTATCTGCTAGTGAGGTCATGTGGAGAACAGAATGCCTGAAAGATGACAGACACATGGAAAGGACAATGGTACCCTCAGGAACAACCAGCGCCAACTCTCAGACATAGGATTGGACCTGTTACAAGTAGACGTCCCGGCAGTGGTCAAGGTTTCACAGAGGATGCAGTCTGGTCGACAACTTAACTGCAAACTTGACTCGTGATGACCTAGATTCAGAACTCTTGTCTAAGCTATTCCATTTTTCCTGAATTTTTAGAAACTGTGAAATAAATACTTGTTTAAATAATTAAGTTTGGGGATAATTTTTAATATGGCAATAAATAACACATGGTCATATATAAAATTTTAATTCAGAAAAAAATAATTAGGCTATAAAAATTCTCCTAAGATAAATTCATATTCAGGGTGCCTGACTGGCTCAACTGGTGGAGCGTGCAACTCTTGATCTGGCAGTTGTGAGTTTGAGTCCCACGTGGGGTGTAGACATTACTTAAAAATAAAATCTTAAAAAAAATAAGTTCATCTACAAATCTAGTGATACACCAAGATGAGATAGGCTTTTAGATCTACCTTCAGGGGCTTCGAAAATCAGTGTTCATTAGTCCAAAAATTGTCTCTTACTTGCTTTCACTAATTTAGTTCTGAGTACAACAAAATGCTTCCTGTATATATGACATTAAATTATATTCATAGATAATTTTTAAATCTCTCATATTGGAAAGATAGAACGCATCCACATGATGTATTACAAGATATTGACTCTATTTAAATTTTTATCCTTGGAAATGATGTTTACTTTATCCCTTAAATCATAATCTTTCTAGGAGGATGCTGGCGAGTGCTGATCGGAGATGGGAGAGCATGTGCGATAAGTGCATGTTTCTTGTAGAAATTTCAAGGAAGTGAATAGAAAATAGGTGAGAGGTCATAGATCAGAGCATTAATTTTTTAAGGTGGATACCTTTATGAGGAGAGTGACATGCAGGATATTGGCAAATGAACTTAAAGCATTAGTATGCAAATCACACTGGAAAACGTTTTAACATGAACAGTAAATTTCTACACATTCTCTAAATCCAATGTACGTGTCCTCTCCTCTCTGAAGATTTCCCTAGCATCTTTCAAACCGAATTGATTCCCTAGTTTTCTCTACTCCATAATTTGTTTCTGAGATTAACAAAATAAGGTTTAGGTTGAAATAAGTTAAGGGAGATAAAATATTGGGAGATCAAAAATTCTTATTTTCCTTTTGTTTAAACACTTACCAGTTGATAAAACTTAAGTAACAAATTCTGTTTCTACTCAAGGATTAAACCCTACAGTTCAATGTAAAGAGAAACAGATCTTGCTTTCTCTTTTGACATTGTGCAGACCAAGCTGAGGAGACTAACTCAAGACTCTACCAATCTAGGGTTTTACCAACTACTGACTGCTCCATTTCTCCAACTTTGATCAGCTCTGCCTACTGTTCCTGGCTGTTTTATGATCCACATTGCTTGCTGGAGACAATATTGTCCTTGAGCACCATTCAGATCGTCTATCTGCCTCATTTCCAACCTAAATTTAATGTTTGTGAATATCCACATCACATCCTGGAGCTGATCCACTATGCCCTCCTTTCTTGCAATTGATGAATGAGGAAAACCACACCACAAAATACATGACATTAATCTAAAGAAACACACCTATTTCCTGAAGCCTGAAAAATAACAACAAAAAAATACAGTGGCTTGGCTGTTGTAGGTTTTCCAATGCTAATTTTACAACATGACCCCTGAGTTCTCTCTGAAAGTGAAAGTAACCTAAAAGGATCTACCTACATATGTTGAAACTCTAACCAGTACCCTTACCCTTAGAATGAGTATTATTATTCTCAATCTACCCAGAGAGAGAGAGAGAGAGAGAAAAAAAAGTAGATTTTGAGTGCCTTGGGGATAATTATTTTGCAAATAAACGTTAATAACAGATTGTACATTGTTGAGGAAATATAATTAAAAACAAAATCTCCTGCCAACCAAGAACATCTCTCCACAAAGGCAGAAAAGAAAGAAAAACATCTTATTATTGAATAAACATTAAAGCAGAATGTGATGTGCATCACAGGCAATGTACTAATGTTTGCAAAATCAGGAGGAAATCTCAGCTTTTTAGATGAGCAAGCAGATACAATCCATTGCACACAGGTTCTCAAGATGTAAACCATACCTAGTTCTCAAGTAGACTACTTGACAGCATGATTTGTCACATATAATTCATCCTAAATACACTTGTTAATTGGGTTGACCATCTGTTTTAGTTAATTGGCTTTATCCAAAGGAAAAATAAACCTCTCATACATAGTTTTATAACTTGGGAGAAAGGCACCCCACAGATGTTAGACTCTTATCCTCCCACAGACATTGGGAGTTAGAGGCATTATATCCTTGGTATTTACATTTCAAAGAGATGGCTCCTAAGTATTTGAGAAAGACATTTCTGGGTTTTGAAGTTGGCAAGAGGCTTATTTAGCCTTTAAAAATTTACTTACATTTCAAATACAGATCAGTTATAATTAAACATTTTTCTAAAGTAAATGCTCTAAGAAAAGGGAGAGATGTCTCCTTCCTCAGTTTTAACAGGGAGAATTAAGCCCATTAGTTTTCTTATGTATTTGCTTTCACAACATATATATTTTTCACCCACCCAGTCAAACAAACCTCCAAATTGCATAAGCAAGTTCTGTGCATCAGTCTGTACGTTTCCTCTGAGTAGCAAAAGCAATGCTTTTCCTAGAGTTCAAAAATAATTTTTGAGTTAGGATAGATAAGGGGGGATAATATTTAATTTCCATGAGACATAAAAGCAACAAAACCAAGATATTCAGAAAATTTCAGATTTTGAAGGGATTAGAAAATACCTCCCTTGTTAGCCAGGAAGGGGTATATAGCATTGCCTATGAAATTTAGGCAAAATAATATCTAAAGGTCCTAAGTGTATAAGGGGTCTGTCAGAAGATTTTGTTTTCCACCCTGATATTAGTGGTTTATTAACATCCCAGTAGCTAAAACATCACCTAGGACTTTCGAGGAAAAGGTAGGGAAACCTCATCACATTCTACAACCTGAAGTTCCTCACATCCATAGAAGTTTTATATAAGGAAATATGCTCAAAATAAAGAAAAGAAGAATTTGAGGGAAAAAAAATGTAAAGGGGTTGATAGAATTAAAATCGTATGAAAATAAGAAGAATTAGTTTCCACGTAGCCAGTCCCTTTATGGGGGGAGATTGTAGGTTAGTTATTCTGAAACATTCTAAGTTCCTACTCTGTGTCAGGCTCTGGAAAATACAAAATGTAAGTCTTTATCCAATTGTAGGTGGCAGGATCTTCTCCTTCTCTTCTTCGCATTATCTCCAAAGCTTTCTCATTTTTGGGACATCTGGTCCCCGAATCATTAGCTTTACCTTTAAACATACTGAAATTATATGTAAAATGAAGGGAATATAATTTTAATGTTGTGTTTTTCTGCCACACAAATTTAGAAATGTGAAAAAAAGAAGTTTGTCTTCTGGTAATTGATTTGACCATCAGGAAATCACAGTGCTATGGTCACTTCCTCCTCCTTAACACTGTATGAAGTTTAGGACTTAACACAGTGATAACCAGCACTACCCCTAAAAATGGCTGTGCCACCACTCTATTTTATGCTTCTTCCTAAATCATGCTTCTGTTTTAAATCTCGTAGGGTTGTGTATTTCTACTGGATTTTCAATTCTAAACTTAGATATTTGTTTGCTTATTTTTGAGAAATTGCTTCGGTTTGTGAGCAAATGTCTATTTAGGCAACTGCAGACCCCTTAACAGTCACAGAAAAACAGCACTTTTCCTGCCCTACCAGTGACAGTCCTGCATCCGCTAACTAGAAAGTACTGTTTCAGTTAGGGCTCCCCAGGTTAACTTTCTTCCCCCTTGGGAGCTGTCACCTTTTGATGATGAATGCGTCAGTAACACAAATATTTAACCAGCTTTTAAAAGAATAGTCTTTGTCAAAGCTTGGGATCAGGGACTGTTTTCATGCACTATCTGAAATAGACTTATAATATTAAAATATGATGAATGGGAATGCTGAAAAATAATAAATTTTAATGAGACTAAGCTTTCAATAACCTGGAAACCCATGCCCATCAGGGAACTGCCGCTGAAAAGCTTAAACCTCATAAATCAGAGGTTTAATACCTTGCAGTCACCAGAATCACATGATAAATTTTTAAAACTGTAGATTATCAAATTTTGCGCTCAAATCTTCAAGGAGAGTAATCAAAAATGTGTGTGTTTAACATTTTACCCGACATGGGTCTGCTGATAGAGAAGAGAGGATAATGATTAGGGGTTCTGTCTCTGCAGTCAGAATAGCAGCATTTCAATCTCAACTCCAGGGATGCTTGGTGGCTCAGTCGGTTAGGCGTCTGACTCTTGGTTTGGGTTCAGGTTATGATTTCAGGGTTGTGGGATCGAGCCCCGCAGCAGGCTCCATGCTCAGGGTGGAGTCTGCTTGGGATTCTCTCTCTCTCCCTCTGCCCCTCCTCCTGCTCTCTCTCACTCTCTCTGAAATGAATAAATAAAATCTTTAATCAATCAATCAGTCAATCAATCTCAACTCCACCTCTTACTAGCCATCTAAATTTGGCAAGTTTCTTAAATTATAAGCATTACTTTCCATAGCTGTAGAATATGGGAAATAACTACCTATGTCATAGGATCAAATAAGGTAATACATACAAAATGGCATATAGTCAGTCTTTATAAACATTATCTGTTGTCATTGCTGACTGCAGAAGTAAAGTAAATAAGCTTGTCCTTTCAAAATACACCCTCTGTACCTAGGCAAGCTAGTTCTAAGTAGATCTTTGCTAAATATTAAGTTAGGGGTGCCAGGGTGGCTCAGTAGGGTAAGCATCAGACTCTTTTTGGGTCAGGTCATGATCTCAGGGTCCTGAGATTGAGCCCTGCCTGGGGCTCTGCACCCAGCTTGGAGTCTGCTTAACTGTCTCCCTCTACTCCTTCCCCCACCCATACTCACCTGCTCTCTGTCTCTCAAAGAAAGAAAGAAAGAAAGAAAGAAAGAAAGAAAGAAAGAAAGAAAGAAAGAAAGAAAATATTTTTAAAAATAAAATAAAAATAAATAAGTAAATAAATAAATATTAAGTTAAATTTCCCAAAGCATTGTAAGAGGTTTTCCTGTAGTATCTGGTGTGTACTCAACAGGAACACAATTGTCTTATAATAACAGTTTAATCGTGACAATAATTTTTATAACTCATGGAAACCATGGAGGGAAATTTATTTGCTCTGTAAAATAAATGACAAAATGAACTCATCTTCTTTTTTTAAATTAATGGTCTTAAAAAGTGTTAACCTTTAGTTTGATTCCCTTCCTGACATCAAACAATATATTATCTGAGACAGAGAAAAAGAAACCTTCACTCCCCTCATCATTTCTGAGTTTTTATGCTAGGCTAGGAGAGGATATATTTGTGATGAAATCCATATTAAACTGCTGACACTCTGTATCTGAGCTCTGGGATTCATATTATTTGGTCAGCCTGAAAAGTCAGGTCAATCAGGATTAGAAGCCCACATACAGAGAAAGTATACATGATTTTTTATAACAGAGAAGGGATTTAGCAGCTCTAGAGCCCTTGTTCTGGGCACTTTAGATCTAAACTACTTAAGTGACAAAGCAAAATAGCCAGAGGCTTTCTACTACCTAATTATATGCTGAATCGTAGAGCATAGGCCAAGATCTAGCACTAACCCCAGGAGCTTCAAACTCAATATAAAAGTCAAAACCTTATGAACAGAAGTAGAATAAAGAGGCAGTGCTGTCTTATTTAATACTGTTCAAAAATGAATTTCTATTACTCTCAGATGAGAAGGATATTCCATAAGTAAACTATTAAGATGTGTTTAAATCAAGAATTTAATGCATTAAGTATCAGATCATTTGATAAACTTGAGAAAAAAATTTAGTCCATGATGTTATATGTCTTAGCCTCAAAGAAATAAAAGAACAGACACCTGAGTTCTAGGCAAGTCATCAAAAGGAAAAATGACTTCTAAGTATGAACTAGAAGAATGAAGTCTGATGATTACTTTAAAGCACAGTATGTGTCTTCTATTGTGTTAGGAACTGACCTACATTATCACCTTAGATCTGAGGCTGCAGTCCCTGAGAGGTGACTTCTGTGAGTGAGCCCTGTGTGAGCAACTGAAGGACAATTAGCAGAACATCCTGGTTAAAAAACTGACAAAGGTGAGCAAACTGCCCTACCTGAGCTTCAGTGTCCAATCATAACCTGATGGGTAAGCACCCCAAGGTGCATGAGGCTTGTTGACTGCTGTGGATTGAATTATGTACCCCCAAAACTCATGTGTTGAAGCTTCAATCCACAGTATGATGATTCTTATAGATGGGATCTTTGGGAGTTAATTTCAGGTGACTAAGACATTGGGAATTAAAACTAAGTGATGTCTACCAGGAAAGCATTAGCATTTGCTTACAGTTTTACATAGTTATAGACCATCTGAGATTTCTTTTCTATAAATAACTTGTTCATACAACTTTCAATCTGTCTTTTAATTTGTAGAGATTTTTAAAAATTGTGTGTTATTTGGATTCTAATTACAGTTAATTAAATTATGTTAAATTATGAGTTAGCATATGATTAAATTACATTATAGTGAAAAAATAAGAGATTATATCTCACTCAACATACAAATTTCCTGTGAGTCCACTGGGTCTTTGTTTTCCTCTATCCTCACTCCGGGACCCATTGCTGAGCAACTACTCTCTGGTCTGGGATATTTCTAGTCCCGAGAGGTAAGGAAAAGAGAAAAGAAGCAAATAGAGAATTGGCTTTTAAAGCTCTGACCCAGAAATGACATTCAGGTACATGTCAGTTTGATTCAGATTTCATTGATCAAAGCAAATCAATGACCACACAACTTTTGAATAGGCAGTAGACAAGCAAAGTCATTCTTCTAGACTATCTGGCAGGAAAAATGAAATGCTTGCCAAACATAATCATAGTTACTTGGCAAATATTTTCTCCCTGTTGCCTTTATCACTTTGTTGGTGAGGTGATTTTTGGACCAAAGATGTTAATGATAAACACATCAAACTTATTGCACTTTCTTCTTTGTTCTTTCTTGAGTGATTTATTAAATAAATATTTTCTTTCCCTGTGTTCATATAAGCATTCTACTATGTATTTAAAATGTTTATCAAGTTTGACTTTTCATATTTACACTTTTAACTTACCAGGAATTATTTTTTACCGATCATAAAATCACTAAAATTATAACTGTTTTTTATTTGTGCAATATTTTTATTGAAATGTATTTTACACACAACATTGTGTAAGTTTAAGGTGTATAACATGCTGATTTGATGCATTTATATATTGTCCTATGGTTGCATCTGTAACAACATCTAGCATCTCTATTATGTCACAGAATTACTTCATTTTGTGGTGAGAATTACCAAGATCTAGTTTCTTAACAAATTTGATGTTTATAATACAATAATGTATATAATGACTATACTGGGCATTAGATCTCCAGTTTATCTACTAGCTACAAGTTTGTATCCCTAAACCACATTTCTCCTTTCCTCCTACCCCCAATGACCTGTAACCACGATTTTAACCTATTTTTATGAGTTTAGCATTTTGTAGATTCCACATATAAGTGATATCATACAGCATTTGTATATCACTGTTTGACTTATCTCACTTAACATAATGTTCTCAAGGTTCATCCATGTCATGGCAGAATTTACTACATTCTCATGGCTGGATAATATTCCATTGCAACTATATAATTAAGTGAAAAATCCTAGTTTTTTGAGAAATCTTCATATTGTTTTCCATAGTGGCTGAACTGATTTGCTTCCCACCAGCAGTGTACAAGGGTTCTTTTTTCTCCACATCCTTGCCAACACGTAAGTCTTGTCTTCTTGATCATAGCCATTCTAACAGATGTGAGGTGATACCTCATTGTTGTTTTAATTTGCATTTCCCTGATGATTAGTGATGTTGAGCATCTTTCCTGTTCCCGTTGGCCATTTGTATAACTTCTTTGGAAAAATGTGTATTTAGTTCCTTTGCCCATTTTTTAATTGGACTGTTAGGGGATTTTTGCTATTGATTTGTATGCGTTCTTTATACATTTTTGATATTAACTCCTTTTCTGATATATGGTTAGCAAATATTTTCTCCCATTCTGTAGGTTCCCTTTTCATTTTGTTGACTGTTTCATTTGCTGTGCAGAGCTTTTAAGTTTGATGTAGTCCCACTTACTGATTTCTGCTTTTTTTTTAAGCTTGTGCTTTTGGTGTCATATCCAAACAATCATTGTCAAGACCAATGTTGAAGAATTTCTTCCCTGTTTTCTTCTAGGAGTTCTACAATATCCAGTCTTATGTTTAAGTCTTTGATAAATTTTGTGTTCCTTTTTTTTAATATTTTATTTATTTATTTACTTACTTACTTATTTGAGAGAGGGAGAGCAAGAGCACACAAGCAGGGGGAAGGGGCAGAGGAAGATGGGAAGCAGACTTCCCACTGAACAGGGCTAGACCAAATATCAAATATTTAGTTATAATTAAAAAGTAGCAGAAGAAGAAGTGACAGAGACCCATTAGAGATTTTCTCTTAGTTCCCTATTAATTTCTGATTCCCTATTAATTGCAGTGCCAAATGAGAGCTGGTCACTATCCACAATACCATCAACAGTTGCCAGAGGCAGGATTCTTTGATATTTTAAATAATTGTGCACAGTGATACTCAAGCTGCTTTCCATTTTAGTGGAGCCAAACCCCTCCAAGAATAAAGAAAAGCTAAGGAATTTCTCAGATCACAGAGAGGTTTCTTTTTTTTTTTTAAGATTTTATTTATTTATTTGTCAGACAGACACAGAGAGAGAGCACAAGCACAGGGAGAAGCAGGCTCCCCACTGAGCAAGGAGCCTGATGAGGATTTGATCCCAGGACCCTGGGATCATGACCTGGGCCGAAGGCTGATGCTTAACCAACTGAGCCACCCAGCCGCCCCAATCACAGAGTGTTTTAAGCAAAGGGAATTCTTCTATCACACATCTGATCTACACAAATAATTGTCAAAAATGCCATATTCTTCTTAAAAATGATACTCTTCAAAGAAAAAGCAAAACAATGAATATTGGTAAATAAGAGTCGAAGTCTAAAATACATAAAACATTGTTTATAAAAGGCTGAGATTAGTCAGAAATGTTAAAAGTGTGCCAATGGAGTTTTAACTATTTAATAAAACATCCTAGGCCTAGAAAAACATGAAAAAGTATGGTATGATAAGATAAATTAGATGGGTAGTGGACCCTGTGAAACAAATATATTTTTGAACCAATCCCTCTGCGTCTCTTTTTATCTTCTACAATTTCTTTCAAGATCTTGAGTCTGATCTTTCTTCAAACCAACCGAGACAGCTTAAAAACAAACAACAAATGTTTATTGTCCATACAGTGTCTGTATACACTATGCAGTGTCTGTGATTTGGGACTTGAACTGTAACAAACCGTTCTCCTCAGATGGACAATTTTGCAACAAGATCCCTTGTGTTCTTGACTCTCCCATATTTTAGGAGGAAACCTCATTACCAGAAAAAACAACTTTTAAGTTATGGAAGATAGGAGAAATTTAGGTTGCACTGAAGAAGAGGCATCTGAAACTATAATGTATATCTAAAGATTACAGAGGCTAATTTTAGACATCGTGAGTTTCCTGCTGCTAAGGAAGTCAGCCATGGTGTAGAAAAGAAAGAAAAATGTTTGGTTATAGAGACATTCAGACAGAAGGTGTGTCCTTTTCTAAAGCTTTTTCTGGCATCAATTTTTTTAAGAAATATTTTCAGAATAATTTATACTACAATTTAATATTCCTATTTCAAAGGTGGAATAAAGAGAAACATGGGATAAAAAGTGTCCAGTTCAGTTGCTTTCACTGATTACTAAATGGTATTTTCCAGAAAATGTTATTAGTTCAAAGACTCCACAGGACAAGCTTCAAACAGGAAAGAAATCCTTGAAAGTTTTACAATAGCATGAGTCATACACTAGAACTATTTTTTTTCTTTTCCATTATGTCACTTACCAACTTAAATGACCTTAAAGTAAACCCAAGTTGGTAACAGAATCTCCTTTAACTATTCCAATATCATAAAAACCTATGTAAAGGAATAATGATCTTACCTTAACTAACCTGTCAGTGATTGATAAGCGACACAATTTTAGCAATCTTCTGTTATCAGATTAAAAAATAGGCCTCTCCTCAACTTTAGCATTATTAAAATAAACAAGTGATTAAGTCTTTCAGTTTCAAAAGTGTGGATTATGAACTGCTACAGTCATCTGGCAAACTTTATAATTTGTTTTTTTTGTTGTTGTTGTTCCTGTTGTTTTTTTAAGATTTTATTTATTTATTTCCGAGAGAGAGAGAGAGAGAGAGAGAGAGAGAGAGAGAGAGAGCATGAGTCGGGGGAAGGGGAGAAGCAGGCTCCCTGCTGAGCAGAGAGCTGGATGTGGGGCTTGATCTCAGGGTGCTGGGATCATGACCTGAGCCAAAGGCAGACGCTTAAACTTAACCGACTGAGCCACCCAGACGTCCCAGCGAACTTTACAATTTGAATCAGAGTTTTATAAAGATAGATTATCCCCAAGTTACATCACCATAGACAGTTCTTTTTGTTTTTCAATTACTTCCCCCAGGTTTGCCTTTGTCTTCCTTCCCCTTCCCACCCTATTTCTCTTTGTCATTCCTTCTCTCCTTCTTTCCACATATATGAATTGAACACCCCTGACTGTGAGGCGTTGTTCCTATTCATCACACACACACACACACACACACACACACACACACACACACACACACAAAAACACCTAGGCACCTACCTTCAGTCTATCAGGACACTGACCTTCAGATAACTAACTGCAGCATAATGTGAATATCATTCTGTTTACTTTTTCATACTTTATTATTTCATCCATTAGCTGCTTTGACTAGAAAGTTGTGTGATGCCATCTTTGTAAATTTTAATGCTAAATAATCATTTATTCATTGAAATGAATGAAAAATTTGTCATGAATTATGTAGATTGCTTCATTATTAAGCCTGAAGTAAAGTCTGTTGTTTTTTTTTTTTTCCTTACTTGAATTTCTTCTGTCTTACACAGGCAAAATAAATTAGGCTGAACCTATATCTTTATTATACATAACCCATAATGCACAAATAAAAGCTTGTTACTACTGTAGGCAATAATTATATCAAAGTACATTTGTTTTCATTTTATGATGGGCTGCCAACTTCCCATTGAAAGGTAAATCCTGGATTTCAAAAGGTTAAATAGGATGATATTTAAATAGAATTCTAGCAGGTTAAATTTAGAATGCGGAATATATTTAATAGAAGACCAATCTCTGGACCTGTTCAATTGTACTCAAAGAGAAATTGGACACATTTTCAGTCAGTTTAAGTTTCTAAATTGCTATACCCTTGCAATTTGTGATTTTGTACAAAACTGTTTCATAAAAATTTGTTTTTACAGAGGCATAGTGATAATGAAATACTATGCAGGCATTAAATATGAAACAACGTGGTAGAATATTTTGAGTTGGAAAATCATAATTAAAAAAGTATGTTTTATTTTATTTTTTTTAAGATTTTATTTATTTATTTGACAAAGAGGGACACAGCGAGAGATGAAACACAAGCAGGGGAATGGGAGAGGGAGAAACATGCTCCTCACTGAGCAGGAGCCCAATGCGGGACTTAGTCCCAGGACCCTGGATCATGACCTGAGCTGAAGGCAGACGCTTAATCAACTGAGCCACCCAGGCGTGCCTTAGCTCTATGGTATTAATAAAAAAGTTATTATTTGTTAATATTCATGCTTTCATGTAGATCATAGAGTAGAAACATATTTCTAAACATGTAACTACCATAAAGTATGGTAAATATTATGATCCACTGGCATTAGGGGAACACAGAAGTATGATCGAATCAGTTTAGGGGGCCAGAAAGGCCTCTAAGAAAGTAAACTTTAACCTGGGATATAAAATATCAAAGTAGTTACTGTGAATTAAAGAGAAAGGGAGAAATTAGAAAGAAAAATCATATGATCACATTAAACTTCAAGAAAAAATACTAGAAGTAGATACTATTCTTTCCATCAATAAATGAATATAAGAAACACACACAGCTGAAACAGGGTTGGAAGAATTTCCTGAAGAGAATATATTATTTATAAATCAGGGCATCTCACTAATTTTATTCAACCAATATTCAAGAATTTATCTATACCATATGCCTTTGTAGGATAGTATGATAGCCCTGTTATTTACAGTAAATGAATTCATATTATATTTCTGCTTCTTCCCTAATTGCCATAAAATCTGTACCATATGTTTTTAACTCTATTTAAAGAGATACTCATATGTGTGCTTGTGTTTGTTTGAATATGTCATAATTAGGAGAGCTTTCTTGCTTATTTCTTCACTCCTTATTCCTTAAGGTCCTTTATTGTGTGAATAAATATTTCTTACCAGAAAAAGTACATTAACTGTCACTAATGTTCTTGTATTTCTTCATATGTGTAACAGTGTTAAACAGTGTAATATTTAAACCATATTGATACTAATTTCTATATTTCTGTTTTCTTTTTTTTTTAAGATTTTATTTATTTATTTGTCAGAGAGAGACACAGCGAGAGAGGGAACACAAGCAGGGGGAGTGGGAGAGGGAGAAGCAGGCTTCCCGCGGAGCAGGGAACCCTATGCGGGGCTCAATCCCAGGACCTTGGGATCATGACCTGAGCTGAAGGCAGCCACTTAACGGCTGAGTCACCCAGGTGCCCCAATATATTTCTGTTTTCTAATAGAGCAAAATTATATGAACATAAGCCAAAAAAGGTTATTTACTACTACCCATCAGCTCCCATTAATGGACAAAGTGTTTACAAATAGAAACTGTTGCGGGGAGACACTGGGGGAAACTAAGCACCCACCAGAGGCCCTGTGTTCCCAGGAAACAAATGAAACTTAGTCTTAGTTTTGTATTCACCTGATTCTACAACTGTGGGAGGCAACGTTATCCCAATAACAGCAAAGATGGAAAGAGAGAAGGGGAATGGTGTTTGTAAAGCAGTTTCTGTGAATGACAGAACAAAAACAAGCCATCTATTTCTCTTGCCTGGAAATACCTCTATTTATTAAAGAACGCTGTAAATCTAAAGAAATGAAACTTGGGGCGCCTGGGTGGCTCAGTCGTTAAGCGTCTGCCTTCGGCTCAGGTCATGATCCCAGGGTCCTGGGATCCAGCCCCGCATCTGGCTCCCTGCTCAGCAGGAAGGCTGCTTCTCCCTCTCCCACTCCCCGTTTGTGTTTCGTCTCTCGCTGTGTCTCTCTCTCAAATAAATAAAATCTTTAAAAAATAAAAAAATAAAAAGTAAAATAAAGAAATGAGACTATATATAAGTAAAAAGGCTACTATTTGAATGGGGAAAAAAAGCATGTTGTTAATTTTGTTTTTAATTCATATGGTACTTCCCTACTGCAGGATGTATTAACCCTTTAAAACACTAGGGAAGCATTAATGTACTGAGGAACTTAATTTAATAGGACCCTAAGAGCCTGATTGCAACTTACTCGTGGGAGAATCTGGCTCATTAAGTTCAGTGATGCAGCACCCAAAGGTATTGAATTTTAAATGAATTCACGAACCTAATAAATCATCCTGGTTGTCAAGTGAAGTATAATTTGTGAAAAATTTATTACCCATGATTATCATGTATTAAACATATGGTTTAAAAATCTAAGCAAATGTTATACTCCTAGTTGGATAAATACTCTAGATTGCAAGGAGTCTTTAATGCAGTTTGACATAGAGCTCGTCACGGCAGAGTTTATATTCCTAATGAACATCATCTCAGTCTTTGAGAGCTCATCTTTTTCTTGTCAGAGTACTGAACCCATCTGGAATCATGTCACATATATCCTTGTGCTTTGACTTCTAAATCCATTCATTCATCTCTTTCTGAATGCCCATTTATCTCCTGTGCTTGATCTGATGACATTTTGGAGGTGTTGACAACATAGATGGTACAGGAATAGTTTGTGGCCACAAAAAGTACCTTAAAATCTCTAAAATCAGCTGAGTGGCTTATGGCTGCCTTTCACTGCAGCAGCATAATTCCATGAAACATTCATGTTTTTGACTTCTGTCTTGACCAAGTTGGGTTGTCCCCATGTTTGAAGCAGACATTACCTATGTCTTCTTTTACTTTTATGTACGGCAATGGATGTCAAAATTTACAAGTATGTAATCTGAATTTCTTGTCCTTACTGTTAACTGAATGGCTTGATGGAGTTCATCAATCATTTTTTTCTATTGAAATTTGTATTTGATTGATACAAAAGTTGATGAGAACTTATCCTGCAGTACTCTAGAAGGCCATACTAAATATAATTCATATCTTGGCTGTAGCAAATCAGACAGCAGGGATCCATATCTAAATCTCAAACACCGGGAGGTAAAAATTCTAGGATACTTTTTATCTATCCAAGTTGTAATTTCTAACAGTCTTTATATAATTGTTTAAAACTATGTAAATGGTTCAAACATAAGTTTTTACATGATTGAAACTCTTTGTAAGATTTATCATGGGGAAATATGCTGTTGTTTGGGGAAAATATGAAACTCTTTTACATTATAAATGATAAACGATACATAAATATATAGTAGGTGTACAAATATGTGAATCATTGTATACTTTAGAAAATATACACATATAATATTTAAGGAGTTTTTTTGGTTCTATATTTTATTTGAATGCTAAATTAATATTGCATATACTCATTCGTTTACATACATATTCCTATGTAATTTCAGCTTCTGCTTTGTGTGCTACATATATAACAATGAAAAATCACAGTCTTTTTCCACAGGATCCTTACAACCCAGTTGGAGAACTATAGAGAAAAGAGGTAAATATTTACATCTAAGTTGCAACAATTTCCGTGACATAAGAAGCATGATTATGGGTTTGGAAGTGTGAAAATATGTGGAAAGAGAGCTTTTTAAACAGGGCAAAGAACGTGTGCCAAGGCCAAGAGGTGGAAACGTCCTTGGCATGTACACGAACAGCAGAAAAACCAGTATATAGAAACAAGGTGAGTGAATCGTCCAAGGAGATAAGATCCAAGTCTGGGAATGTCCTCCAAATTTGCCCAATCATGACCTCTATTAACTATTTGATATATTAATTCTAGTATAACTACTACATATGTTTAAAACTATGCTTAATATGACTTGAGATCATTATAATTGGCACTTCTCATAACATGCTTGACATTTCAAATTACTTCGAAAGTCACGCACATGAAAAGCTACTCTATAAATGTTCCCTGCTTTTTCATCGACACAGATCTTTGTAACTAACAACTCTCTATTTGCATAGATTACTATAAAACAGAACTAAAACCACTTTAAGGCTTCTGCCTAAAATAACATGTTATTATAGGACAAATTATTTATTTACTAAAATCAACATTAAAAATCATCCTTCCAATTCTTCTTATAGTAAGAAGTATTATTTATTTTGGAGTTCATAGAAGCTTTCCACAGCAAATATTATAAAGGACTTGAGTTAATATAATGTTATTTTGATATGATCATTTCATAAAATGTTAGACATGTATGGTATGCTTTATGTTAGATTTTTATAGTGCATATTTAAAACTTATATTTGCTTATTTAAGAACAATGGATTAGATGTCATCTATGACTATCTGAAAGCCAGGAAAATTTTAATAAGAAAGAACAGTTTATTTGGTAATAATAATTAATTCAGTTCATCTGTTTAGCATATAAATTAAATAATAAGGATCAAAGTGATTACTGTAAATTATTAGCTCTCTACAGAGCATAAATGCTACTTTGCTAGGCTAACATTAGCATCTACTATACAAAAATATTTCATAAAATCCATTTATTTACTTAGAATCAGTTTTAGCCAAGATCATTTGAACTACATATTCAATATATTCTTGATTTTTTCTATTAAAACTAAAAACAGAAGTAAAATGCGTTCTAAGATATTCATTGAAGGAGGTCTACTTAAAATTACATCATATAATTTAACTTAAAACATATTTAAAATGTACATTCTCAATACAGTTAACCTCAGAAATCAGGAATTAATTTAGTTAACCTCAGAAAGCAGGAATTCTGTTATTAAATACATCACTCATTTGTGATGTATTTAATTGATGTAACTATTAACCTTTTAATTTAAAAAAATTTCTGCCATAGATGTTAGGAAAAATATGTCTTACCATAAAATGCATTATAAAGTAGAACTGACTACCCATGCACCTTTCATCTAGAATTTTTATTCAAAAAACTGAAGCTAGTCATGATTTTTGTGAGTTTTAATTATTCAGAATGTGCAGTTAATTTGCAACTATATTTTTAACGTCACTAAGTTTCCAGAGTTCCTTGTCACTTTTAAATTTCCTTTTACTTTACTTAGTTCCTCTAATTTGATCCACTATTCACTTTAAGAAAAATCATCCTGGGGCCCCTGGGTGGCTCAGTTGATTAAGCCTCCGACTCTTGGTTTTGGCTCAGGTCATGATCTCAGGGTCGTGAGTTCAAGCCCTGCATCAGAATCCATGCTCAGCACAGAGTCCGCTTGAGATTCTCTCTTTTCCTCTCCCTCTGCCCCTCTCCCCGCTCCCACTCCACTCCCACTCCACTCCCACTCTCACTTTATGTCTTTCTAAAATAAATAAATAAAATCTTAAAAAGAAAGAAAATCATCCCAATTCCGCTGTTCTCCCTGCCTCAAGACATACATTAGTGAGCTATTATAAGGAAAATGTCCTACACCACCACGCACACCAATAAATTGATCTTTACCAGCCATGCCAGAAGCCCATATAAGTACCTCGACCTCATGCCAGCTCTCCTACCCTCCACAATGATCCATTTGCCTAACTTTTGTAGTAATAACTTATTTGCATTTCTTTATAGTTAGTTTCCCAAATGATCATCCCAGCGCACTTATGTTTAGTCTGGTCCATTTATTTTTTTTTTAATTTTAATTTATTTTTAAATATATTTTTAGAGTAGTTATAGGTTCATAGTATTATCAAACTCCTCCTCTACTGATACATTTGTTATATAACTCATGCACCTACACTGACACATCAGAATCACCCAAAGTCCATAGTTTACATTAGGGTTCACTCTTGGTGTTGTACAATCTATAGCTTTGGACAAATACAGGATAAGTATCCATTATCATAGTGTCATACACAGTATTTTCACTGCCCTAAAAATCCTCTGTGCTTCCCCTTTCCGTAACCTCTTCTCCCTAATTCCTGGGCAACAACTGATCTTTTTACTGTCTCCATAGTTTTGACATTTCCATAGTGTCTTATAGGTGAAATCAGGCTTCTTTCAATTCAGTAATAATATACATTTAACGTTCCTCCATGTCTTCTCATGGCTTGATAGCTCATTTCTCCTCAGTGATGAAAAATATATCACAGCTTATTTACCCGTTCACATATGCAAGGTCAACTTGGTTGCTTCCATATTCTGGCAATTATGAATAAAGTTGCTATAGACGTCTATGTGTAGATTTACTGTGGACATACAAATGATTGCTGGATCATATAATAAGAATAAAAGTATGTTTAGCTTTGTAAGAAACTGACAGACTTGCCCAAAGTATATCATCCTCATTCCCACCAGCAATGAATAATACTAAAAATGTGGGTCCTTATCAGTATTTGTTGTTGGCAGTTTTTTTTTTTTTTTTGGTTTTGGCCATTTTTAGTAAGTGTGTAGTGGTATGTCTTTGTTGCTTTAATTTGTATTTCTCTGATGACATATGACCTGGAGCATCTTTTCAGATGATTATTTATCATCTCTCTATTTTCTTTGGTGAGGTGTCAAAGTATTTGGCCTATTTTTTAATTGGGTTCTTTGTTTTATTGCTGTTGAGTTTTAAGTATATTTTGGATATATATTTTGGATAAATCTTTTACCTGATATTTCTTTTGACAATATTTTCTCCCAGGAGCACCTGGGTGGCTCAGTTGGTTGTCTGACTCTTGATTTCAGCTCAGGTCATGAACTCAGGGTCATGAGATGGAGCCCTGCATCAGGCGCCTCACTCAGTGGAGAACCTGCTTCTCTCCCTCTTCTTCTACCCCTTCCCACCCACCCCAGGCTTGCTCTCTCTCTCTCTTTCTCTCTCAAAATAAATAAATAAAATTTTAAAAAATATATTTTCTCCCAGTCCATGGTCTGTCTTCTTCTTGTCTTGACATTGTTTTTCTTTCCCAGAGCAGAGTTTTCCTTTTAATTTTAATGAAGTCCAGCTTGTCAATTATTTCTTTCATGGATCATGCTTCTGATGTTGTATCTAAAAAGTCATCGCCATACTCAAGGTCTTCTAAGTTTTTTCCTATGTTACCCACCAGGAGTTTTATGGTTTTGCATTTTACATTTAGGTGTACAATACATTTTGAATTAATTTTCGTGGAGGATTTGTGGCTAGGTTCATTTGTTTGTATGTGGATGTCTAGTTGTTCCAGCACCATTTTTTGGAGATGCTAACTTTTCTCTGCTGTATTGCCTTTGTTCCTTTGTCAAAGATCAGTTGACCATATTGATGTGGGTGTATTTCTAGGCTGTCTTCTCTGTTCCATTGAACTATTGGTCTGTTCTTTCGCCAATACTACACTGTCTTGATTACTATAGTTTTATAGTAAGCTTTGAGGTCTTGAGTAGTGTGAATTCTCACTTCGTTCTCCTTCAATATTGTATTGGCTTTTCTGCGTCATTTGCCTCTCCATACAAACTTTTCAATCAGTTATTGCAATCCACAAAATAACTTTCCAGGATGGTCAATTGTAAAAATCTATTTCAATTATAGATTTCCCCTCCATCTTTTTTCATATATATATAGGAAAAAAAGAAATATATATATATTTATATATATATGTTTCTAAATTTTTTTTTATATATATATATATATATATATATATATCTTTTTTTTTCCTGTAAAAGATCTGGGATATTTAACTTGTAGATTTTTCTGTGAGTTAGATTTTGTTGATTGCATATTAATAGTAAAATTCAATTATATTCTCTGCCCTCAATATTTCTCGGAACTTGGCAGCTGGAGCTAGAATCTTAATCAGACATATATATTTTTTTTTTTGCTAAGATTATACATAGTGTTATGTCATTTCATTAGGAAGAATATAATATCCATTCTTTCCTTCCTGCCTTTTTTTGGTATGTTTATCATTGCCTACATATTTATTGATTGAAAATTGCAAACTATTCATGTTTTAAATATCTCTTCTTTTAAATTTATTAGTTGGATTTCTTTTTCTAAAAAAACACTTCTTCTGTAATTTGGATATGCAGTGATACAGTTCATACAGGAAATTCAGAATAAATATTTATTTCCTTCACTCTCTTTTCCCAGTTATCAAGATAATGGATTGGTTCTCTATAATATTCCAAAGTTCAACCATTAAGTTTCTTTTGTATGATTTAATTATGAACTTACAGATTTACATTTCTTTAATATATTATTATTATTATATTTATAACAAAAATTGTCTCAACTTAGCCAGTGAACCAAATATTTTGGCTCAGAATTACTTTTGACATGACCTCAGCAATTTTTTTTAGTGTCTTCATTATCATTTTGATAGCAGGATATTCCAATTTTATCTTGCATTTTTGTCATATTCCAAACCCCGTTTGCTTTTTTTTTCCCCAAAAGATCTTTCTTTTATAAGAATATGGCATTTTAAACCTATAATTTAATCTCTGGGGATGCTCATTTTTATTGAATTGGTCCTGAGTTTTAGGCTTCTTTAGTGGACAGAACTATAAAAATATGTGTCTGTGTATTTCATATCTACATATAAAATTTTTAAAGTTTTTTTAGAGATAAAATTTCTCATACATTCATATTGATACTTCCAATTTAATTCAGTGCAACAAGGCTTTAGTTAGTATTATCTAGATTACATCTGTATTTCTTTTCTTCCATACTGAGATAACTGGTTTTCAAGGACACAAGAGATGACAGAAATAGAAGGCATAATAATTAATACTTTATCCATATTACACACATAATCATTTAGGAATAACATTAATAAAACCAATGCTGCTACGTGCATAGACACTGAGTAAATAATTTTAAAAATGCTTATTCTCTTCTTTCCTTATATATTTTACAATGTTATTTTATCTACACTATGTATATACCGTTGTGCTCTGTAATTTATCCCTTTTAAGTTCCATTTAATCTTAGATCTGTAAATCATTATATGTTTAAAACTTACCACCGGTATTGATGCTCATGTCTGAAGTCTACTCTTTGGATACTTCAAGAAAATTTCATTTTATAAATATTCTTAGAATTGTTTGTTGTTAATAGTTTGACTCTACATTTTTTCTTGAGTCTCAGTTTTGATGGATATGAAGTTCTTTGCTCAAATTTTCTTTTCTTGATATATTAATTGCATTATTCCATTTTATCATTTCTAAAATGCTGCTTTATAAAATCTGAGGATAATTTATTTTTCCCTTTTGATACTTTTACCTATAGATCCAGAGGCTTTTTTTTTTTTTTAAAGTGTAGTGATTTCACAGGGCACCTGCGTGCCTCAGCCAGTTAAGTGTTGGGGACTCTTGGTTTCAGCTCAGGTCATGATCTCAGGGTCCTGGGGTCAAACCCCACATCGGGCTCTGCACTCAGTGGGATGTCTGAGAATTCTCTCTCCCTCTCCTCCCATGCGTGTGCTCTTTCATTCTTGCTCTCTAAAATACTAAATAAATCTTTAAAGTTAGTAATTTCATTAGAACCTGCATCAGAATTTTTCATGTTGGTTTTGTATTCTCAGGTATATGTTACACCTTTTCAATAATTTAATCTGTGTATTAAGATTTTTAATCCTTTTTAAAAAATCAAGAATGATTTTGAGGTAGAGAATTTAGTATATATTCTGCAACCTCATATTCATTTTTTAAGGTTGTATATCAACTGTGTATTGATCTTTGCCTATTGCCAATAGCTATTATATTTCAATGTTCTTAATTTTTCTTTGGTTCTTTGGGTTTTTAAACTTTTCCTTTTTTAACCTGTTTTTGGTAAGGCACTATCTATTGCATTTATTTACTCTTGTGTTGCTTCAAGTTTAGGGTTCTTTGCTGAAATTATTATTTTCTTTTTGTATTTCTAAAACGATTTCTTGAATTTTATCTATTTATTTCAGTTTTTAAAATTCTGACATATGTTGTTATTTTGTGTTTTGTAGTATTTTATTGCCTTTCCTTGCATTGTAATAAAATGTACACTTTGTTCTGTAACATAACTATGACAAGGTTTCATTGTGTAGGCATGTTATTCAGCATGCTATTGTCTTTTTTCTTATATTTGCTATTGATCATTTTTTTAAAATTTTTATTGTTATGTTAATCACCATACATTACATCATTAGTTTTGGATGTAGTGTTCCATGATTCATTGTTTGTGCATAACACCCAGTGCTCCATGCAGAACTTGCCCTCTTTAATACCCATCACCAGGCTAACCCATCCCCTGCTCCCCTCTAGAACCCTCAGTTTGTTTTTCAGAGTGCATCATCTCTCATGGTTTGTCTCCCCCTCCAATTTTTCCCCCCTTCATTCTTCCCCTCCTGCTATATTCTTCTTTTATTTTTTCTTAACAATATTGCTTTATTTGTTTCAGAGGTACAGATCTGTGATTCAAGAGTCTTGCACAATTCACAGAACTCACCATAGCACATACCCTCTACAATGTCTATCACCCAGCCACCCCCTCCCTCCCACCTCCAGCAACCCTCAGTTTGTTTCCTGAAATTAAGAATTCCTCCTATCAGTGAGGTCATATGATACATGTCTTTCTCTGATTGACTTATTTCACTAAGCAAAACACCCTCCAGTTCCATCCACGTCGTTGAAAATGGCAAGATCTCATTCCTTTTGATGGCTGCATAATATTCCATTGTGTATATATACCAAATCTTCTTTATCCATTCATCTGTCGATGGACATCTTGGCTCTTTCCAGTTTGGCTATTGTGGACATTGCTGCTATAAACATTGGGGTGAACGTACCCCTTGGGATCCCTACATTTGTATCTTTGTGGTAAACACCCAGTAGTGCAATTGCTGGATCGTATCGTAGCTCTATTTTCAACTATTTGAGGAACCTCCATACTGTTTTCCAGAGTGGCTGCACCAGCTTGCATTCCCACGAACAGTGTAGGAGGGTTCCCCTTTCTCCGCATCCCCCCCAGCATCTGTCGTTTCCTGACTTGTTAATTTTAGCCATTGTGACTGGTGTGAGGTGGTATCTCATTGAGGTTTTGATTTGGAGTTCCCTGATGCCGAGCGATGTTGATCACTTTTTCATGTGTCTGTTGGCCATTTGGATGTCTTCTTTGGAAAAATGTCTGTTAATGTCTTCTGCCCATTTCTTGATTGGATTATTTGTTCTTTGGGTGTTGAGTTTGATAAATTCTTTATAGATTTTGGATACTAGCCCTTTATCTGATATGTCATTTGCAAATATTTTCTCCCATTCTGTCTGTTGTCTTTTGGTTTTGTGGACTGTTTCTTTTCCTGTGCAAAAGCTTTTTATCTTGATGAAATCCCAATAGTTCATTTTTGCCCTTGCTTCCCTTGCCTTTGGCGATGTTTCTAGAAAGAAGTTGCTGCAGCTGAGGTCAAAGAGGTTGCTGCCTGTGTTCTCCTTTAGGATTTTGATGGACTCCTATCTCACGTTTAGCTCTTTCAACCATTTGGAGTCTATTTTTGTGTGTGGTATAAGGAAATGGTCCAGTTTCATTCTTCTGCATGTGTCTGTCCAATTTTCCCAACACCATTTGTTGAAGAGACTTTTTTCCATTGGACATTCTTTCCTGCTTTGTCAAAGATTTGTTGACCCTAGAGGTAAGGGTCCACTTTTGGGCTCTCTTATCTGTTCCATTGATCTATGTGTCTGTTTTTGTGCCAGTACCATACTGTCTTGATGATGACAGCTTTGTAATAGAGCTGGAAGTCCGGAATTGGGATGCCACCAGCTTTGCTTTTCTTTTTCAACATTCCTCTGGCTATTCGGGGTCTGTTCAGGTTCCATACAAATTTTAGGATTATCTGTTCCATTTCTTTGAAAAAAGTGGATGGTATTTTGATGGGGATTGCATTGAATGTGTAGATTGCTCTAGGTAGCACTGACATCTTCACAATGTTTGTTCTTCCAATCCATGAGCATGGAACATCTTTCCATTTCTTTGTGTCTTCCTCCTTTCCTTTCATGAGTATTTTATAGTTTTCTGAGTACAGAAACTTTGCCTCTTTGGTTAGATTTATTCCTAGGTATCTCATGGGTTTGGGTGCAAATGTAAATGGGATCGACTCCTTAATTTGTCTCTCTTCTGTCTTGTTGTTGGTGTATACGAATGCCACGGATTTCTGTGCATTGATTTTATATCCTGCCACTTTACTGAATTCCTGTATGAGTTCTAGCAGTGTTGAGGTGGAGTCTTTTGGGTTTTCCACATCAAGTATCATATCATCTGTAAAGAGTGAGAGTTTGACTTCCTCTTTGCCGATTTGGATGCCTTTGATTTCTTTTTGTTTTCTGATTGCTGTGGCTAGGACTTCTAATACTATGTTGAATAGCAGTGGTGATAGTGGACTTCCCTGCCGCGTTCCTGACCTTAGGGGGAAAGCTCTCAACTTTTCCCCATTGAGAATATTTGCTGTAGGTTTTTCATAGATGGCTTTTATGATATTGAAGTAGGTATCCTCTATCCCTATACTCTGAAGAGTTTTGATCAAGAAAGGATGCTGTACTTTGTCAAATGCTTTTTCTGCATCTATTGAGAGGATCATATGATTCTTGTTCTTTCTTTTGTTAATATATTGTATCACCTTGATTGACTTGCAGACTTTGAACCAAACTTGCAGCCCAGGGATAAATCCCACTTGGTCATGTTGAATAATCCTTTTAATGTACTGTTGGATCCTATTGGCTAGTATTTTGGTGAGAATTATTGCATCCGTGTTCATCAAGGATATTGGTCTGTAATTCTCTTTTTTGATGGGGTCTTTGTCTTGTTTTGGGGTCAAGGTAATGGTAGCCTCATAAAATGAATTTGGAATTTTTCCTTCCATTTCTATTTTTTGGAACAGTTTCAGGAGAATAGGTATTAATTCTTCTTTAAATGTTTGGTAGAATTCCATTGGGAAGCCATCTGGCCCTGGGTGTTTGTTTGTTGGGAGATTTTTGATGACTGCTTTAATTTCCTTAGTGGTTATAGGTCTGTTTAGGTTTTGTATTTCTTCCTGGTTCAATTTTGGTAGTTGATACTTCTCTAGGAATGGATCCAATTCCTCCAGGTTATCTAATTTGCTGGCATATAGTTGCTCATAATATGTTCTTATAATTGTTTGTATGTCTTTGGTGTTGGTTGTGATCGCTCCTCTCTCATTCATGATTTTGTTGATTTGGGTCATTTCTCTTTTCTTTTTGATAAGTCTGGCCAGGGGTTTATCAACCTTGCTAATCCTTTCAAAGAACTAGCTCCTAGTTTCTTTGATCTGTTCTACTGTTTTTTTGGTTTCTAGTTCATTGATTTCTGCTCTGATCTTTATTATTTCTCTTCTCCTGCTGGGTTTAGGCTTTATTTGCTATTTTATCTCTAGCTCCTTTAGTATAGGGTTAGGTTGTGTATTTGAGACCTTTCTTGTTCCTTGAAAAAGGCTTGTATATGCTATATACTTTCCTCTCAGGACTGTCTTTGCTGTATCCCAAAGATTTTGAATAGTTGTGTTTTCATTTTCACTGTTTTCCATGATTTTTTTTAATTCTTCTTTAATTTCCTTGTTGACCCTTTCATTCTTTAGTAGGATGCTCTTTAGCCTCTATGTATTTGTGTTCTTTCCAACTTTCCTCTTGTGATTGAGTTCTAGTTTCAAAGCACAGTGGTCTGAAAATATGCAGGGAATAATCCCAATCTTTTGGTACCGGTTGTCACCTGATTTGTGACCTAGGATGTTATCTATTCTGGAGAATGTTCCATGGGTACTAGAGAAGAATGTGTATTCTGTTGCTTTGGGATGGAATGTTCTGAATATGTCTGTGAAGTCCATTTGGTCCAGTGTGTCTTTTAAAGTCTTTATTTCCTTGTTGGTCTTTGCTTAGATGATCTGTCCATTTCAGTCAGGGGTGTGTTAAAGTCCCCCACTATTATTATATTGTTTTCAATGTGTTTCTTTGCTTTTGTTATTAATTGGCTTATATAATTTGCTGCTCCCATGTTAGGGGCATAGATATTTACAATTGTTAGATCTTCTTGTTGGATAGACCCTTTAAGTAGGATATAGTGTCCTTCCTCATCTCTTATTACAGTTTTTGTTTTAAAATCTAATTTTTCTGATATAACGATTGCCACCCCAGCTTTCTTTTGGTGTCCATTAGCATGGTAAATGGTTTTCCACCCCCTTCTTTCAATCTGGGGGTGTCTTTGGGTCTAAAATGAGTCTCTTGCAGACACCATATGGATGGGTCTTGTTTTTTAATCCAATCTGATAGCCTGTGTCTTTTGATTGGGGCATTTAGCCCATTCACATTCAGGGTAACTATTGAAAGATATGAATTTAGTGCCATTGTATTGCCTGTAAGGTGACTGTTACTGTATATTGTCTGTATTCCTTTCTGGTCTATGCTCCTTTTAGGCTCTCTCTATGCTTAGAGGACCCCTTTCAATATTTCTTGTAGGGCTGGTTTCGTGTTTGCCATTTCCTTTAGTTTTTGTTTGTCCTGGAAGCTTTTTATCTCTCCTTCAATTTTCAATGAGAGCCTAGCTGGATATGGTATTCTTAGCTGCATATTTTTCTCATTCAGTGCTTTGAAGATATCATGCCAGTCCTTTCTGGCCTTCCAGGTCTCTGTGGTTAGGTCTGTTGCCAGTCTAATGTTTCTACCATTATAGGTTACATATCTCTTCTCCCAAGCTGCTTTCAAGATTTCCTCTTTGTCTCTGAGACTCGTACATTTTACTATTAGATGTCAGGGTGTTGACCTATTTTTACTGATTTTGAGAGGGGTTCTCTGTGCCTCCTGGATTTGATGGCTGTTTCCTTCCCCACAGTAGGGAAGTTCTCTACTATAATTTGCTCCAATATACCTTCTGCCCCTCTCTCTCTTTCTTCTTTTTCTGGGATCCCCAATTATTCTAATGTTGTTTTGTCTTATGATATTGCTTATCTCTCGAATTCTGCCCTCATGATCCAGTATTGTTTATCTCTTTTTCTCAGCCTCTTTATTTTCCATCATTTGGTCTTCTATATCGCTGAGTCTCTCTTCTGCCTCATTTATCCTAGCAGTTAGTGCCCCCATTTTTTATTGCGCTTCATTAATAGCCTTTTGATTTTGATATGGTTAGATTTTAGTTCTTTTATTTCTCCAGGAAGGGTGTCTCTCATAACTTCCATGCTTTTTTCAAGCCCAGCTAGTATCTTTAAAATCATGATTCTGAACTCTAGGTCCGACATCATACTAATGTCCGTATTGAGTAGGTCCTTGGCAGATGGTACTACCTCTTGTTCTTTTTGCTGAGGTGATTTTTTTCGTCTTGTCATTTGTCCAGAGGATAATAGATGAATGAAAGAACAAAATGCTACCAGGTTAACAACGTCCCCAGCAAATATACTCTAAACAAATCAGAAAAGACCTGAAACCAGGGGAAAAGAAAGGGAAAGAAAGAAAAAAGAAAGAGAAGAAAAAAAAAAGAAAAAGAAAAAGAATAAGATAAAAACAAACAAAAACAGAACAAAACAAAACAGAATATGTTCGAATAGGATCAGGCTAGTTCATAGATCAGTGCCACACCCTAGATTTTGAGAATATTTTGGTCTGTTAGAAGAAAGTGCCTCCTAAAATTTTAAAGAAATAAAGACTTATATATGTACAAAATAAGGGTTGATACAATGAAGGGATGGAAGATGATTGTAAAGATGGAAATTATAAAAGATTTTATAAAAGAAATTGATAAGAAGTTGTTTGAAAAAAGAAAGAAGATTTAAAAAGAAAGGGAGAGAATGTGATCAGGCAGGAGACCTCAACAAAGATATACACTAGTGATTTAGGGTATATTTTGATCTGTTAGAAGAAACTGTATCTCAAAATTTTAAAGAGAGAACAACTT